>NC_135556.1:4767500-4932500 GCF_964340395.1 Glandiceps talaboti | reverse complement strand
CTGTAATTGGAGTATTAGTTTTTTGATCAAACAACCACCGATAAATTCACTGAAAATCTCTACAATATCAATAAATAGACATTGTATATGTTAATTAGAGGTTGATTTTATCCATAACTAGTACAACAACAGGTTGAAATTGTGATCGCATATAAATTTGATTAGATTTATTGTACCATATTATGTGTACAGCTACACAAATACGTCTACCCACAGATGATTCATTGCTGTTCATCAGTATAATGAGTGAGTCATTTGTATAACAATACAGTCACGGCTAGTACAGCTGTAACACCCCCCCCCCCCATATATTTATGATAGTCACAGCTATAGCTATACTCTTTAATATCGCATGTTATATCTTGATGAAATGTCACAGAAATTGTACATACAAAGTTGAATAAGTTGAATGGCATACATAAAACACACTTTTTTAAGTAGCATAACATTGAATGGCATAATGTACAGACTTGTGTATGACTCACATAACAATGGCATAACAGACTTATTTATGACTTACATAACATTGAATGGCATAACAGACTTATTTGACTCACATAACATTGTATGGCATAACAGACTTATTTATGACTCATGTAACATTGAATGGCATAAAACTTATTTATGACTCACATAACATTGAATGGCATAACAGACTTTTTTATGACTCACATAACATTGAATGGCATAACAGACTTATTTATGACTCATGTAACATTGAATGGCATAACAGACTTGTGTTTAACTCACAAAACATGGAATGGCATAACTGACTTATGTTAACTCACAAAACATTGTAAAGATTGCGTTTAAAGTTGTTACCATTTTATCATCTGGAAACAATTATAGCTTTGGCATTGTATGGGTAAGGGTTAAACAACTGGATCAATATAAATTTTCTTTGTTTCCCACATTGGCTTACCCCAGTGTAGAGGAGACATTTTCTAGACTTGTCAATGTTTATAATTCTAAGACTTAGTCACTCAATTTTACAGAGGTCACACGGTGATAATGACTTTTCTGTTGTACCCTACATATAAAAAATGCAGCTAAGATAAAATCAGAGTTGCCTTGTTCCATTTAACTTTGATTTCCAGTAACTCTTGAAAAGACTGGCTATGTGTAGAACTATAGTCAGACATTCTAACCATATTTGTATTTATTTACAAAGTAATGTTATGCCTTTATGATTTGTAACAGGATAAAGACAACTGTAGAAATTTTCCTTTTATGGGATGAAGACTGTGTTGTGTGTAGTTTTGATTTTGAACAGCTGCTGTGTACAATCATTCATGAAATGTTTAAAACAACAATGCAGTTAGTTCATCCTAGTAACAAGGCCTTGAATTGCTAGTAGAATGTACTCTGTTCTAATGCAACTAATTTATTGTTAAATATAAATGCACATGAAACAAAATGTCAAATTTGCCCATACACCTGTTTGCCATATTTCATGGATTTTAGGGAAAAAAACTGGCAGGAATTTCAATGAAATGTAGTGTGCCAAACTATTGTTCAAAGAGTAGTGTGATCTCTGCTTTGCTGTGATCATTTCTTGAAATCTTTGCTATTCTTTTAAGTAATTAGGAAATCCATGACAGGCAGTAAATTTGAATTTCTTTCATTACAATTTTATTATGATAGTAATGGGCAGTCTTAATTGATATTTTAACATTTGTACAAAAGCTACCATTGGTTAGAATCAAATATGACCTTCTTTAGATGGACTGTCACCTGCCAAAATGTCTGTTACCCTCACAGACGACTATTGAAAATGAAAACTGTGTATGGTATCATGTAGACTGTAAGATACATCATGTCACTCTGCCCACACTGGCCTGCTCCTACGTGAAGGTGTTGACTGATGTGTAAGGGCACCCCGACATGGCATACCTTACATACTAGGTATCATGTATTTCTGTTTTACGTTTGTTTTGTTTTCATATGTTTCAGCTGAAGTGCCCGAAGGATGCGATCTCAATATGTTCCGTTCTATTGGACTGACACTGCTGGCATGTTTTTGTACAGATCCTGAACTAGCCGCACATCCACAGACAGTGACTAAAATACCAATATTCAATGAAGTTATATCTACGTGTAGAACGTATGTACAGCATTAATTCTTGAGACTTCATTTATACATTTGGTATGTTTTCACATTTGAAAAACTGAAATCTTGATTTAGTTCTCTCTCCCTATTTGCAGTCAAACTGTTTTTAAAACAGTCAATTTATGGATTCAGATGGTGTTGTTGATCCAATTCAAAATAATTCTAAACTGAATTAGTTTAACTTCATTTGGATAGGCTATGTAGTTGAAGAAATCCAAGTTGGAGGGTCTATGGTTGAATTAATGCAACCATCATATTAACATTTCAAAGAATAGTACTTTCTGCAGTCTTTCTTATATTCTTTGCATTTATTGTATTTAGTCTACGGGGGAAGAGTTTGATAACACACTTACATGTAGCCTTTGTTTTTGTTGTTTAGTCTACGAGGGGAAGAGTTTGACAGCAATGTCTGTGGTACTGTAGATGACTGTTATCAATGTGTGTTGGCAATAGCGGCTACGTCATATGGTCAACAGCAACTCATACGTCATGGTACAGTACAGGCACTGTGTAAAGCATGCACCGATAATTGCTACCATAGTAAGTCAAGTACTTGTAATTTGGTGTATTCTTTAGTATAACTCACAATAACTTGTAAAGGGTCACAGTTTGCATTTGACCGAACTGAGACCTTTTATTAAGATATAACTCAAAATGATCGTATGATGCATTTTTTTTCATGCTAGAAAATGTGGAGGGAATCCATACTATGCAATACACTGTTCTAAGAATATAGAATACAATTGTAATGTCACAGAAGGCAAGCATTGACATTAACATTATACTAGAATAGTTTAATAGTAGATTTATGACAGCATTTTCATGCAAGTAAAATGCTTATATACTCAGCTTGTGCCACTTTAGCCCTTCAAAACTTCTAAACCTGGTATGTATTAGGTATCCTGTGTGTAGAGTTGTTAAAACCCAAGTCCTTTTAGTGTTTTTTACATTTCTCCCATCAGGTCATGAAAAAGCTCTGCCATTACTGATCCAGTTATTACAAACCAATGGACATACCATGTGGACATACTATGATAAAATTCTTGATAATTTAGTTGAAGAAGTTGCCAGACTACTGAAAGATTCCAATGTAAGTACTGTTGAACATCTATGCGTTGTTTTCCTCGATCTAAAGCAAATCTTGCTACCAACTGCATAATTATCTAAAGCAAATCTTGCTACCAACTGCATAATTATCTAAAGCAAATCTTGCTACCAACTGCATAATTATCTAAAGCAAATCTTGCTACCAACTGCATAACTATGGTGCCATTCATTCTTAATCACTTAACGGCCCACTTTGGATAAGGATTAAATGGTTGTTTCGGATGTAAGTCTATCAGTGCTGCAGCAGGTCTACCAGAAAAAGTTGATCCCGAACAAAAGAATGACCCATGTAATCCTTATTAAGATAACACGAATGTGATTGAACAATAGCCCTTTATTAAAATTCAAGGATAGAAATACATCTGTAATGTAGAATTTTATTAAAGGTAGCAACTTTATTTTCACACAATATGGAGAAAGGTCTATGAATTCACATAAAAATATCCTAATTAAGTACATACATAACATCTTTGTGTAATGGTGTGTAGTAGTACTAGTCTTACATAGAAAGCTTTAGTATTAGGTTAATTTGTGTGTGTCAGTGGATATTATGACAGAACCTCATGACACGTGGCGAGTGCAAGTGTGGCGTACTCAGGGTATTTGCATGAGTGCTTGCAGTGTTCTCTGCGCCTGTACTTACAGTAGTACAGCAGAAAACACTGCAAGATCGAGTGCATATATATACCCCTGAGTATCCACACTAGCACTCAAGCGACATGTTGTTTTGTTATATTACATACATATAATTTATCCAAACAACAAATTATCGTAAAAATTATATTATGCGATCACATGCATTTGTGTAGAATGAATGATTGTCACCTCATTTGCATATCGTTTACATGCAGGTATGCAATAACGTTTTCGGTATTACACTGCAGTGCAAATACCACTAGTATGTGCATGCACCAGTGCAAGTAATCTCTGGTACATGTGTAATAATGCTGTTTATGCAGTGAATTTGACTTGCAATAATTCTAATCTTAAATCTCTATTACAGGATGAAACAAAATTTTTAATGTGTGACTCGATATTAGCAATACTTTCAACAGCCACTAAGGTAAGTGAAACTCAATAGTTTCAACAGCCACTAAGGTAAGAGGAACTGTACTTTACATAAGAATCATAAATAAGTATGATCCTTTATACTTCCTCAACTCCCTGGGCATACAATCCATTGCAGCCTTTATAAGCACATAGGATTAAAGCTTTCACATTACAACCTCTATCCTACCAGGTCCCCACTTATACAGCTGGGTTGACTGGGGCATAATCATGGTTCAAATCTTGCCTATGGACTTTAAGCCATTCAGGAACAAACAGCAGCAATGAGGCCTGCACCTATAACCTGCAGATTGCAAGCTGACGAATCTAACTGTTCAACCTTCATAACTCCAATCTGCACTTACAATATTTTTTATCATTTTGATTATTTTCAGCAAGTGATAGAGACTTTACCGTTCTCAACATGGAGTGCAAATATTCATCAGGGTCTCTTTGATGTTTTAAGAAGTAAAATAGGTGAGTTTTTAGTTCAAATTTCAAAATTGTTTGGCTATGTTTTTGAGTGGACTGAAAATTATGCCAAGGAAGCAAAAACAAATTTAGATTGATGTTGGTGATGTAGAAATGAAACAAGAATGGACACATGTTACAAAGGCATTCTGAAGTTTTTATTACTGTATCTGTTTGCCCAGACAAAAATTTCTAGATGGTGGCCATCAGTGAAGCCTGTCCTCTATGAGTGAAAATTATGCTTTTAAATATTACTGCCTTTATCTGTATTTTACAAAGTGACTGGAAGAAAATAAAAAGAAAAGAAATGGATACATGATTGAATAGAAATGAAATAAACATCATTTTTTCTGACAATTCAAGAGTCTGCTGGCAACAATGATATGTATCATTATTCATTTTGAACAGGTGCAAAACAGAGAGATCCTGCTTTGAAGCTGTCATCTTTAATGATAGAATTTTTTGGCATAGCATGGGCATTTGGTCCAGCAGGAGAAACAAACACAAAGTTTTTACTTTTGCTGGTGCATCTATCTTGTGTTGAAGTACGAATGGCATTAGAAAACTCAAGGGAGGAAGAGGTAATGGTAACTTTTAGATTGGAATATATTTTGTTTTTGACTTGAGACCATCAATATTTGGAGTCCATTGGGTGAATGGACAAAAACATCTCATTAGGTGCTGAATATGGTTATGGTCCTGTATTCATTTATTTAGTCATGGAGTTTACACTACTAGTCTGTATACGCTATCAGCTTTTCTCACATTCTAACAGAGTAGAACGAAAAACTTAGCAAAAAACACTCAGTATATTTTATAAGACTTCCCACACAAAATGAAATTTCTACTCCCAGAGTCAAAACGTTTCTTAGAAGCAAATCCCAAATTCTTGACTCTGTGAGCAGAATTTTTATTTGATACTATGAACCCAGAGTCCATGAATATTCATTCTTGTACTTCCCACACTGTGTTACTAGAGTTTTTCATTTTTGTTAAAAACACTTCCAAGTGTAGTTCACATTTTGGAATGTAATATCACCCTAGTTCTTTTGTATGTTTTTAGATGGATTCCAAAGCTTCCGTCGTCTCTGCATGTTACAATATGCTTGAAGCCATTATTACTTTCATGACAAGTGGACCATCATTGGAGCTTACATCCAAACAAATCAGTCAGCTACATTCAGCATTGGTTGGTGCATTCAGTGCTGTTATACATTATCTAAAGGGAAGAGCTAATGATAAATCACAGGTCAGTCATGTCAAACAATTATACACATAAAAAAGCACATCAAAACAGTTATAACCACGTTAGAGTTGGTGTATGCAGTACTGACAAGACAAGAAAGACCCTTTACTCACCAGTGACCTAGATGTATTTCCATAGAAAATCCTCAATTGGGAAACATTATGGAATACAGTTGGTAGTGTACGTATAGGAGAGAAATTTTGTTGTGTCCCTTATAAATGTACATCTCATTTCTCATAATTTAAAAAAATGTGATTCTCAAAATTATTGTACTCTGTTTTTAGCAGTGTACACATTATAATGTAATTGT
The DNA here is from genome assembly GCF_964340395.1 of Glandiceps talaboti. Classification (NCBI taxonomy): domain Eukaryota; kingdom Metazoa; phylum Hemichordata; class Enteropneusta; family Spengelidae; genus Glandiceps; species Glandiceps talaboti. The sequence continues at coordinate 4,926,209 of NC_135556.1, read as the reverse complement.
AACTATAACGACAAGTATTACACAAATTGTTGAGAAGTAAGGAACGATCACACAAGGAACGCCCTCCCCCCTCCCCCTAGATGAACATTCACAAGTGCGACATCAACACATTTATATATGTTGTCACCATGATGAAAATTGTAGCGATGTAATGTAGAAACATAGTAAGCACATTAAAATATTAACAGGAACCCAGCACTGTATATCACAGTAGCAGTAAATTTTAATAAATTTATCAACATCTCAGTAGTAAATACAGAACCTGTTATTATTAAAGGCGTGAAAGTTTTCTAAATTTGGTTAGAGGTGCGAAAACGAAGTCTGGCAATCACATTGATACCAGACTCCCTCCCCCTAAATGAATGAAATTCATTTATTGAGCTTGTGTGACATTGTGTGACCATCCCTATTAAACCCAGTGTCTAATTTTGAACTTGTTTTGCTTGCATCCATAGTACTCTAAACTACTGGTCCAGGCGTCAGTCAGAGTACTGGGTGCATGGTTAGCTGAAGAGACATCAGCACAGAGGGAAGAAATATATGAACTCTTACCATTCTTTATTGATATAGGGTAAGAATAAAATAGTTGACTTGTTGATCAGTTTGACAATCCAGGACTTGAGTATGAGAGAACTTGACCTTTAGGAGAACTCCTCCCATACTCAATCTCCGGCCAGTGAATTCTTGATTTTGGCATGTCAAGTTCATGATATGTCCCATTACTAAAAGTGACATTGAAATGGATTACATGGTTTAGAGGGATATGGTATACATGGGTAAGAGTTGCTTAGCCTCACAATCACATTACATGGTTTAGGGGTATATGGGTATACATAGGTAAGAGTTGCATAGCATGGTTAAATTATTGCAATCTACACCTTGACAGATTTATTGACTAATTTTGTTTTCAATTGAAAATTACTAGTATTTTATTTGACATGTTGTAACAGTTAGAACTGACTTATGACTGGTTAGGGTATAACAATTTATGATGTCATGATACTATGGTCTGTGAGGGGAAATGTATCATCATGATGTCATTTTGTCCTGACAGCATAACACAGAAACTAGACAGACAGAAACTACACAACTTATATTTCTTTCTCTCTTACAGAAAGGAATACTTTGATAAATTGAAAAATAGACTATCAAAGGAGAAGGCTGAGGAACTAGGACTGGAGTCTGACAATACATCTAAGCCAGTAGATTTACTGAGATTTTTATTACCAGCTCTATGTCATTTCACTGCTGAAGAGATACCTAGACAAATTATGATAGACCACAAAACACAGGATTTACTAGGAGAATACTTCAGTTATCATTGGTTATTATTCACTGCCCATAACATGGAATACAATTCAGAGGTAAGATATTGGTTATTATTCACTGCCCATAACATGGAATACAATTCAGAGGTAAGACATTGGTTATTATTCACTGCCCATAATATGGAATACAACTCAGAGGTAAGACATTGGTTATTATTCACTGCCCATAACATGGAATACAACTCAGAGGTAAGACATTGGTTATTATTCACTGCCCATAATATGGAATACAATTCAGAGGTAAGATATTGGTTATTATTCACTGCCCATAATATGGAATACAACTCAGAGGTAAGATATTGGTTATTATTGACTGCCCATTATGACATGGAATATTGGGCCCAGTGTTCTTTAGTCTTGCCATGGTGGGTACTCTTAACATCCCTAACCCTAATGTTACTTGTCATCTTTATTTTGTTGGGTTACAAAACAGACTATGGTATATATTAGATCCCATATACTACAGTCTTGTTATCAATTTAGACAACTGTACTAATATGCAGGGTTGTGTCATCTCTTTCCATTTACTCTCACTATAAAACTGTCTTTATCTTAATGCAGGTTGCTTTACAAACACTGTGTGGAATCTTCATGAACTTCACAGTCCAAGATTCAGAATTTGTGAAAAGTCAGCCAGTATTTAAGGAGTTACTCCAGCTTCTTCTGACTTCCTTACCCACCATAGGTAAGTTTCCATGACAACATCTAACACATCTGTGTTGATAGACCATAAGAGATACAAATCATGTCAATTTTGTACACCAAATGTCAGGAAATAACCAACTGTGTTGGTGCTAAGGTATTAATTTCAAAACAAAGGAGAACTGTAGATTGTATGTCGGAACCACAGATTACCTTAAACTTCGGCCAAAATCTTCATATAGTGAGATCTGATTTGTCAAGTGCATACCGTATAATTTTGTAACCATTTAGGTAGCATTTAGAAAAGTTAAGAAGGGGATATTTTATTGCTATTTCATACAGCCCTGAAACATACACAATCGTAACCAACGTTATAGAAGAACACTTATTTTCAAAAAGTACAAAAAAGGTTACTTTTATGCATATCCACATGCATGTTAAAATGATACACTTCGAGATGTATCTACATCACTGATTATCTGAATTTTATTGCAGTTGGAAAACCAGAACATCCACTCCTAACTTTTAACATTGCCGTCCTGGGGCTCATGATGTTACGTCAGTTTGTGGATGATGAAGGTAGGGTAACTATATACTGGCATTTGTTTATGTACATTGGTTTGTACATTACCAGTGGCCATGACCAAATATTAGCCCTCCATTTGCAAAAGTGGGCGCTCTCGCAACTATACACATATGGAATGGTTGAAACTTTCAAATTTGTAACCGAAATATGATGTATTGTCAGGACGGTTTATATAAATATTGAAACATGGACATTGTCATGTACCGTCCGTGACCTGTAGACCATAGTTCATCAGCTATATCTATATGAAGGATTGAACCATTTCTACTATACCAGTGTTTGGTGTAGTTTTCATAGATTTATGAAAAATAACAAAATTTACAGTTACTTAAATTACCTAAATTTGTGACTTTGCTAAGAAGACATTAATTCCATCAGAGAAAGTTGGTGTTTGTCATTTACGAGCAGACTAGAAACCCAATAACAGTAAAAGAAGTTTTCCCTATCGCTGTCTATTGTTGTCTAGACAAATCTGAGAATTCTTACAATGTCATTTTGTATTTCCAGAAACGAGTCGGTCATCATCAGCTCAGAACTTCATGAAAGCCTTCATTCAGTTGTACAAAGGCTGCCATCTACTGTCCAATAAACACTGTCAAGTGATTGAGGCATACCAGTCTATATGGCCACATCTTTCAGAACTATGGTATCTAGGAATGCAAGGTAATCACATTTTTTCAGACACTGCAATAGTAGTGACTTTTGACATGATAAGTTAATACCTACTGACCCATGTTCAGTGTAATACTTGGCAAGTACAGTACATTATGAATGATCTACAAATGACACACACACACACACACACACACATATATGCGGGCAAACACACATACAATCACGCAGACAAATACATACATACACACATACAGTCACACACACACATGCGGGCAAACACACATACAATCACACAGACAAATACATACATACACACATACATTCACACACACACACACATCAATGTTAGTTTTGCAATGACTTAATGAAACACTTTATGCAATTAGTTTTGTGTAGATGTGAAATCTTATTGTTTTTTTCACATTTTGTTGGTAACTTTTCTCCTCAGATGTGACATGGAGTATTGCCCAGTTTCCATGGTTACCCAAAGTCTTCCTAGAATCTACGTGGTTGAGAACAATCTCACAAATGATAAATGAGATAACAGGTAAGCTGTAACCAGTTAGTTCTGAATGATGATATACTGCCAAGAACACCTACAGCTCACACCACCAGCAATTTTCTGTTAATTACTGCTTTAGAATTATATCACACAACTCATTCCCCTCCAAAAAACCACCACCCCTATCCATCAAGTTTGTCTTCAGTAATATCTTATCCCCTCAGAAACACCCCCTTTCCTCCACTAGTAAGTTCAAAATGGCAATTCCATGTATGGATTCCGTGGTTATTGATTTTGTTTATTTCTAGATTTACTGCAGTAATGATAGAGTTGATATTGTGTTTCCTTCCCATAGAACCAACTGATGAGGATTCCCTGTACCTACAGATGTCTAGTGGAATTATCACTGAATGTGCAAAGCATGACAAAACATGCCGGCAGTACATCCAGGAGATTGGGTGTGGCAGTGTAGAAAGGTAAAGTTATAATTTGCAGCAATTGAGTTTCCAAATGAGCAGGCTTTTTCCAAGAAGATTCAGTAAAAGTTGATATTGTAGAAAATATTGCATTTCGAGGAATATGTTTATACTACAATAAAAAAATGGCAAATGATGCAACATATCAAAGATTACCTCAATACCAACACAAGTGGCAGATGTATGAGGGAGCCCTGACATGAAGTAACTTACTGACTAGATTTGGCTATGAGAACCAAAATCATCGTGATTCCATTTTCCCTACATATAAAGGCCTAGATCAGAGTAGGCTTAAAATCTAGGCATGTTGTACAGTACAGTTGTTTCACAGAGCTATAGAAGAAGTTGGCCTAGAACAAAAGAATGATCCCATGCAATCTGTAGTAAGATAACACTGATGCAATGACCCGGGATTGAAACGTAACCCTTTTTTTTTTACAGATATGTTAACCCTAATTTTCTTATGTCTGTAACACCATTGCAAACTCCTATGCAAAGTGAGACATCCAAGTCTGGGGGTGTATTCTTAAGAAATACCAAAAACCAAGGCAAAAGTTAATGTTAATTTTATTAGATACAAATGATACATAGAAAGAAGCTGACCCTGAGGAAAGTAGAACCATCATCATCAGAGAATAGAAATCAGTTCTTATTTCAAACATTCACATAATTAGTATCAATATTATTTTTTTTTTCAGAAACTTGAACATGGAGGAATTGGGAAAAGTTCTTGAAGAAATTCAATAGTTTAATCTACAAAGTTTATGTGTTACTAGATGGAACTAAAAATCTGACTTTTTCAGTACAGAGTACTGAGTGTATTAGTTTGAACACGCACGCTTGTCATGTCTTGTATTAATGGATTGCTGACTCAACTAACAATTTTTTTACATTATAAAATAAAATACATATTTTGTTACAAATGATAATCATGTATTGGTATTTTGTATTTCTGGTACCCATACATACTAGAATCTACCTAAAATCTATCTACCCTATAATATTGTTATTGCTGTAAAATACAGTGATGACGCTGATATATGTAACTGTTTACACACACACACACACACACACACACACACACAGAGAGAGAGAGAGAGAGAGAGAGAGAGAGAGAGAGAGAGAGAGAGAGAGAGAGAGAGGAGACAGACAGACACACACACAGACAGACACACACACACACACAGTATGCATTTGTATATATTTACATTGGTGTGCATGTACCTGTGAATGTGAGTGTATCTAGACATCTTTACAACCAGACATTTACTACACTATTCTGGTTACCTTCTTGTAACAAAAATGTAACAATGTTAGTCTTTTAGCACAATGAACTGAGATTCAGTAGTGCTATAGGCATGGTAAAATGTGTGTGTGTGTGTGTGTAGGGCTCTCATTTACATATTTCATCACATGAAGATACAAATCAATGCAAGTTTCACTGTAATTTTTACCTCATTTCCTTATTAAGGATGAACTCATCTATAATTTAAAAACTGTGAATTATACCAGCTTTCCCCTTCTCTCCCATAAGGTATGAAAACCTTGGCAAGAAACACCCCATTTGATATCACAATGAAAGCAAATAGAAGAGATACTTTTTTGAAATCATTGAATGCTATTCCTCTATGATTATTTTGTAAAATACTTGAGATGATGCAATCACCATAGTTATGATCCTGTGTGAATGACATCATAAATCATAATTGTAGAGAGTAAAATACATGGGATGATGGCTGGGGGTGTTCTTATATACGTGTGTGGAATGGGATGATAAGAACACCCACAACAGCTGATCTTTCAGTCTACATAGCTTGGTCACCAGCAAATTGAAATTACAATTGTAAATTACAGACAGCAAGTCATGAGTGTACTGATTGAGGATATTCATGGACATCTGTTAATTTTTACAAACTTAAGAGTGTGGAAAAAGACCCCTCATCTTTGTGTTCTTCAGTACATGTGTAGAGTTGTATAGTGCTAGTACAGCAGTGACATCTTGTTTATTCTGTCAAAGATGGAGGTGGGTGGGTGGCTGCTGTCTGCATTATATTTACATTCATTTGCATTCTCAATGCTGATCAACTGTATGTCTCTTCAGACAATACATGATCACAGGTATCACTTGTCCCTTGTATTTTATAACCTAGTATAGTGGTAGTAGCTAGTGTATGCACTATGTGACAATATCCATCCTGATATCTGTGGTAAGGAATCCTAGATTCATAGTTTGATACATGTATGTTACTGGTACAGCATGGCAGTCCTCACATGCCTTAGATCTTGATGTGTTGGCAATGTTGTCCGCTGGTCATGTTATTCTGTAGAATGTAGTCAGTGCTGCTCTGTAGATATTCTTACTTCACCATTGAATATTGCTTTGCATGGGTTCTTGCTTGGTCAGTACTCCAGAGATTCTTTCCTGGTATGGTGTATCAACTATGATTGATACCATGTAGTAGGGTTTATACAACTGTAAGAGGCAATGAATTAGCTCCTGGTCAGTGGGCTAGTAGTACTAGTACACAGATGACAATAAATGACACTATAGTCATCCTGGTACATCTTATTCAGTGTGTCTATCAAAGTTTTAACCAAATCAATTACAATAAATGAATGACAAATTATATTGTAATGACATGCAAATTATATTGTAATGACATGCAAATTGTATTGTAATGACATGCAAATTATTCTGATTCAATTTTTCCAAAATTCTAGATACTGTAAACCTGGAAATTTTTGAAGCTTTATTTACATATATTTCACTGGAAGACAATTGCAAAAAATAAGTAGTGACTAAAATGCCTTCTTGACCATGCACACAATGTACCAGTCTGGTAATTAGTTAAAATTAGTCTTACAGACCAGTTGTCTGTGGTATATAATAGTTTCAAATCATGTGAGGGCGATGGCCTCATATCTATCAGAAGAAAGTCCGAGGTGTAGCAGCTACACTAGGGTAGGCCCCATTGTACCTCAGTGGTTCGATATTGTAGAATTTGTACAAACCATATCTAAAATACTTACAACGTACACGTCCATAGTATTTATCCACTAGGCTCCAAACGTCGCAAGTCTGTGTTGCATATATGAATGCACTTTGTTCAAATACAGTCTCAAACTTATCTATCTATCTGTCCAGGAATTTGGGGCCAGATTTATGGAAACTGATCGGGAAAGCTGGATTGCACTGTCACATGGTTGACATACGTTTGTTATCTGTCGACCCAATGTCAATGCAATGGGCCATCTTAAAAAACGTTGAGCGATGAAATCAGCATGTATAGTAAATAACCAACTAAAAAGAGGAAGATACAAACGGATGACACGTGGTAAAAATTCATGGTGTTGAACGTTTCCACGAAAACTGTCGTCCGAGTACAGAATCTCCTGGACAATCGTATATCGATCGATCCGAACCCGGAAGGTCTGAAAGGTATACAATGTACATTTGCCGTAGAGGGCGCAATGCAACTCAAGAGCAACTTAGCGATTCACATGATTCAAGCAGGTGGTCGTATAAACATCTATCACGGTCACATCTTTACAGACTAGGTTCCACCCGAGGGTGGTTGTCTATCATTGGCGTGTAAACACGAGAAAACCGTACGTACTCTAGTGATAGTATTTATGCTCAGATATGAAATTAATTGTTTTCCAATAAATTTAATGTTGAAGAATTGCATCTAAACTGACCAAACTAAAATTGCTAATATTGAAAACAATACCATGACATTCCATGTATTCACTCACTCTACCGCCCTTTTTGTTTCCACGCATATAAAAGGTTCGTAACTTGTGTTTAATTAATTCAACTTTGCCATCTTGCCTCCCTAAATTATAAAGTTCTTTTGCAGGAAGTTCATTTTTGTTTGAAACGAAATGTTTTGCTAAAAATAAACTTTTGCTTCTCGTCGGGTTTGCAAAATACGAACCCCTTTCGTGCATAATCAGTCAATGGAGCGATGATTTGCATTTTAGGACATTCAAAACTTTGCTGCGCCGGTATGCAATGTAACCATTTATCCCTCCATGTACGCCATTAAGTTTTCGAAGATACTAAAATTACAGGGCCCGTCCGGGAATTGAACTCGGGACCTCTCGCACCCTAAGCGAGAATCATGCCACTAGACCAACGGGCCGCAGACAATACAACCACATCTGTCAAACAATCTAATATTGTAATAATGTCAAAGTTTATCTTTTTTCAATGATTGACACGTATTGTTGACACGCTTTCTTATTTCCCTATATCAGTACTACCATATGGTCTATGGTATATACTTATGGTAAATAATAATATTTTTACACGATGTTATTGTTAAGCAAATTTTGTTTAGACAAGTAAGCCTTTTTCGACTTGGATCTTAATAATATCCGAATCGGAGATAGACACACTAGGGAAAAGGCAGTTAATTCATTTGAAAACTACATGTACAATGTATTTTAGATCCAGGTAATAATATGTGTACTTTAGCTGAATAACAACACAGGGGTAGCTGTATTATTACAGCCTGTAGTATTGGTATGAAATTTACTTGATTTTACTTGCATGTCAACATTTCATATTCTATACACGAATTGCATAAAACAAGACGTTCCTTTTGCCGTAACTTTTCCTTCAACTTCTCCTTTTCATGTTTAGACTTCGTCAATGCCATCTTCATCTCCTCCTCCTCCTCCTCCTCCTCCTCCTCCTCCTCCTCCTCCTCATCATCATCATCATCATCATCATCATCATCATCATCATCATCATCATCATCATCATCATCATCATCATCATCACCATCCTCATCATCGCCGTAAACAAAAACAAAAACAAAAACAACAACAACAACAACAACAACAACAACAACAACTTTGTCTCCTCTGTTAGATACCTCTTCGCCAGTGTTTAGTTACAAAAGGAAAAGAATTGATAAATTCCATTAGAAAGACAATACAGACCACTAATTCTATACACGATGTCGTTTATTGGGTATTTTTATCGAAAGCAAGCATTATCCGAACTGAATGTTTTAGCTCAAGTAAAGTTTGATTGCAAGCTTTACAGATATTGGTTATATTGGTTGAATGCATTACCGGACCGGATGCAGGGGATTCCATTTTAGTTTACAAATGCTATTAAACGGCGTATCAGGATCAGTGGAACTAATGACTATAAGTTTCATGTTGAAATAGACGTCTATTGCACATTTTCTGCTTCGTGTTTTTTTTTTACATTTGTATTTTGTTTTTGTTACCATACAGAGAGGATATTGTGTATAGCACGGGATCTTTGTGTGTTATATTTATCGTGTCTAGTCTGTCTCAACATGAAACCTTGTGATCTGTTTCAATGATCTTGATACATCGTTTAATAACATTTGCAAGCTAAGATGAAATCTCCTGTAAGTTAGTTCTCCAACACTGGACACGCATATGGTAAAACAAATTATGTGCATTCAAAGTCAGTTATACAGTTAATGTTCGGTAACATGTAGACGACTAGAATATACATGTGTTCTACAGTAATAAGAAAACCATATCACATTACGTACTCCAGTGATGCTCAGATATGCTCAGATATATGATTAATTGTTGTTCAATAAATTTAATGTTGAAGAAATGATCCATCTAAACTAACCAATGTAAAATTGATAATATGTATAGCATACTTTTGAAAACAATACCATAACATTCATATGTATTCACTCTATTAATCGTATAAAAGCCAGTTAATTCATTTGAACACGTCGGTCTTTAATTGACCTAACCTCAGTCAACGATATAAACTTTTATATATAGTGGTCGGAAACTTACCTGAACATCAGACCAATACAACACTAACAAGGGGCAATTCATTGATTTCGTTATTCTGTCACCTGGTATCATTAATACATGTATACAAAATTCGTTAATTTCTTCGATTTAAATTTCCATACATATTGTGTTTGCATGTCTCCTTGCCCCCTCTCTGTATCTGTCTCTGTCTCTGTCTCTGTCTCTGTCTCTGTCTGTCTCTCTGTCTCTCCCTCTGTCTCTCCCTCCCTCTCTCTCTCTCTCTCTCTCTCTCTCTCTCTCTCTCTCTCTCTCTCTCTCTCTCTCTCTCTCTCTCTCTCTCTCTCTCGCATATACACACGTAGTCTAGTTTATTACAGTGACATGAAGGTAAAGTATAACAAATCTGTTACAATACACAACCTCACTGTCAAAATTGCCTTATATGGTACACCTTGTATGTCGCCTTAATAATGAACAGATCTACACATATGTATATTACATTAGTTATATTTAGAAAGATAGTACTACCGTACCCAATATTTTCCCAACGGAAAATATGATTGACACAAAAGGGCCTTGACAGTGACAAACCTTTAGGTAACACGTATTTTCAAGCTGAATGAAGAAAATAGTGGGGTATAGTATAGATATATCTCCCTAAGTATGTTTTTTTTAAAATAAAAAATCACCGGTTTGGACCGTTTTGATTTCGAGCACCGCGGAACCGCAGTGACGTAGGCAGAACCAGTGACGTAGGCAGAACCAGTAACGTGGGCAGAACCCAGTGACGTGGAGGATATATAATCCATATTTGCTGCTCAAAGACAATGATTTATAAAACATATCTGCCGTGTACAGCAACATTATGCATATTAACATATGACAGAAACTATCCGGTGCATGCGTACACGTAGACTTCAACTCTCATCGAAATATGACCATACCAAGATTGAACCATGAAACGAACGTAACGCCCTCTAAAGGACTTATCACCCAGGGCATGGTAAACTATCGTATTGCTGTCCCAGTTTGCTGAAAAAACCTGAAAACGAAAAAAAGCACGTCGGTTTGAAAGTATACTTTCAGCCATAAAACCAATGTCAACTGATTACTTGCTCTGGAAAGACCGAGGGAAAGACAATTTCCTTGAACGCGATTATTCGATATCCGTGAGATTCTTTGAGGACATGTCTTTAGTACATTTAAACAAATTGAAAGTTGTCTGTATGCTAGTGTTATTTTGTCTCTGCTACAAAAGACAGCTACTCAAAGTTGAACAAAATAAAAAACCATCATAGTTGTCGTTTGAATAAAGTTTGTTCATGTTCATGATATTCTCCATTCCGCGATATGAAGCAATATTTTTACTTACAGATATTATTATGGTCAACACATTGTAATGATAATCAAAATGGCTGCCATATCCTGATATTGCGATTGTATACGATACAGACAACCTATTCTTGTCTATGCACTGTGATCGATCATCTCCAGTAAACGTTGAAAAAACGACTACATGCAGGCCTATAGTAACTATATCAATATGGGGTGAGATCCCCGCCAAATTAGAATTCCTTTATGTACGATTTTGTTAATTGTCTAATTCCCATTATATCACTTTTACCTTTATTTAGCATAAAATTATAATTATTTTATTATTATCTTATAAATTAACTGACGGTTTTAGTCAATTCAATTCAATTCAATTCAATAACTTTATTGTCCGCATATGAATGCGGACATTTGTCTTTAAGCTCAAAATACAATTTACAAAACAATTTAGACAAGGACAATACAAATTCTGTGAGTTTAAAATGGTCTTTACAATGAGTATAAACTTGACACAGCTGTTGGAACGCGATGTTTTGAAGAGGTTTTTTCTCGAAAGAGAATTCTCTAACGGCGTCCAGATGGGAGCTTATCAAAAGAGTTGTGCAAAGAATGCATATGATCATTGACAATTTTCTGAGCTTTCCCGTTAACTGCGCATGCTGTATGATAGTGACATGTCAATGTAGTTTGACGACAGCTAATGATCTTCTCTGCTGTGTTTACAATTCGACAGAGTTTACTCCTGTTTTTAACTGTGAGGTTACCATACTAAAATATTACACTGAAAGTCAAAACACTTTAAATGATAGACCTGTACACCAATTGCAGCACATTCTGACTGAATTTATCCTTCTTTTGTAGTTATTTAATCAATATTTTGTCATTATTTGATGTCTAATTATTATTTTATCATTATTTTATCATTAACTGATTGAAGTTATGTAATCTATATATTGTCATTATTTGATGATTAATTCATAAAATTGTCATCATTATAAAAAACCTATCTACATAATAGAGGAGAGGTAATTCAGAGACATTTAGAATAAAAAGAGTTTATAGGACAACATTATTTACCTTCTGAGAGCCATTATCCTCGTAAACATACGCCCAAGTACTCGTATCACCATAGTATAATTTATAAGCAGTAACCCATTCACTATAGTATTCACGTCCCTGTAAAAGAACATATATATATATATAATTAAGATTTTACACTCGTGATATCACATGACAAAGCACTTGTACTCTGCAACATTTGACCCACATAGCACGACGCAAATTGTCAATCATAAATAACACTCTGCACTTTTGTTCCAACAACATAACAATGCCTAAATCTAATACTTCATTTCTCTAAGCCAATGTTACATCTTTAGTGGGTGATAGAGTATTTTCCTTGTTTCGAATACAGTATTAACTTGGTGTCTTCAGAAAGTTGACAATCTTCACCAAAACTTGTTTAAAAAACGAAGAAGTATGCAACATACGTAACTTTATTATGAACCTTACATCACCATCTTCCTTTCTTCTCATTCTTTGTTAAAACATTTAATTATTATCAAAAAGCAAACCGTGTCACTCAGATATAAAAGTTACTGTACCTGAGTAGCGACCTGAGTTACCCATTTAACAGACCCAATATCAACTTGTAGCCACTGACCAACCGAGTTGGAGCTTGAACGCCAGGATCGGTCCCAGTAGGTGGCTGCGTAGTACCATGAATAAACAGAACTGGCTGTTATCTGATTAGAAGGAATGGCACCACTTTCACATCCTACAGCAACACCATTACACCATGATGATCATAGAAAGAAAGCCATTTGCAATTGCTGTTTATCGTTTCAATTCATTTCGAAAAATCAATCGGACAATTGGACAGACTGAGAAATATGAATGAAGTTGTGTGTGCATGGTTTACATTTCAATGTAGTTATTGGAGACACGTTTTCTTGTTTTCTTTCATTCTTCCTTTCCCTGTTCATATTCCCACCTTTCCCATATCCCCTTTCCAAAATGTATACATGTGGTACTTCAAAAGAATTGTCATTGACATCTGAAATACACGGTGGTTGGATTTTAATAGAATGACGTCACTGATAGCAATATGTTACAGCTGAGGACAAGTTGACAGGAAGTGGAAAAATGTAGCAATGACTTACTAGTAAAGTTGGCGGGAGGGTTACAACACATGACTTACTTGTACAAGTTGGTGGGGAGGGGTACAACATAGCAATGACTTATCAGTACAAGTTGATGGGAGGGGGTATAATATAGCAATGACTCACCAGTATAAGTTGACGGGAGGGGGGTACAACATAGCAATGACTCACCAGTATAAGTTGATGGGAGGGGGGTACAGCATAGCAATGACTCACCAGTATAAGTTGATGGGAGGGGGTATAATATAGCAATGACTCACCAGTATAAGTTGACGGGAGGGGGGTACAACATAGCAATGACTTACTAGTACAGGTTGGCGACGTAGTCCAGCTGCCCTGGTTGCACGTGACTGTACTGGATCCACTCATACTGTACCAGCTGTTGTCACATAACATTTGGATCTGTGTCCCACTAGATACTGGGTAAGTGTGGGAACCACTGATATAGCCATATGTAGGGGCCCTAGGGGTGTAACAGTTGGCTGGAGTGTTTTAATAAAGGGGCATGACCTGAATGTAAGTTTTTGCTGCATAATCAACAGTTACTCACAGTATCATACTTTCTAAAGTATTACCATCACCTCAGACCACATAGTGCTAGTGAGCCAACTGACAGAACTCACAACCTGACCAACGCAGAATCCGACCAAGTAAAGAAACATCAACTAGCAATATAAGGAGACGATTGTAAGCCATAGAAGACATTCTCTGAGGTTTAATGTAATTTGCATTTAAATAAACGGTTAAATAAATGAAACTTAGCTTGTGCTACACATTGTGTATTCGTATGTGTACAAAAATCTTTGGGAGAAATTTCCAGCACACAAAGTAAGAAAATTACAAAAATACCTGAACAGTCATATCCCACATATCCTTCAGTACACGTACATTTATAATATCGAGCACTGCCGTCACAAATCTCAGTACATGTTGCACCATTCTGACATGGATCACCATAGCAACCACCCAAAGAATCCTGTGTAATACGAAAATTGTATTATATTAAATTTCTTTAAAATGTCAACATTTCGACGTTTCAGGCCCACTTTTTGAAATTACCATTAACCTTGTATGTGTTTCAGTAGTTTACTGCTGTCAAGGAAAAAAATGTCTATGTTCCATCAAAACATGATTACATACATACATACATACATACATACACACATACATACATACATACATACATACATACATACATACATATTTATTTATTTATTTATTTATGAAGCCGTGTACACAAGAAGTGACATTGGCAAGAAAATATACCAAATGAAACACGTACTGATGTTTAAAATGTCTTGAAAATATTAAGAGATATTTAGCTGTGACACTTGTAACATACATACATACATACATACATACATACATACCTACATACCTACCTACCTACCTACCTACCTACCTACCTACCTACATACATACATACATACATACATACATACATACTGTTGCGGAAAGTTTGTGAGTGACACGCCCCAGGGTGCATGTATTTTGAAATTGGCTCATCTCAGTACTATAATGGAGAAAGTTGGATTTTCCCCTGTATTTCAGGTCTAGATACCCCGTGTTTTAAAGCACATTGTTCATATGCCAATCGGTTGCTGAGGGGCGGAGTCTTGGTCACATGGTCAGATAGCTATAGCAACACTTTTCTCCTATGCTCTATCTCTCTCTTGCTGGACACCGTGTAGTCAACATCGTGTCAAATACGCTCTTGACATAAGAAGAATTTAACGTTGGAATAAAGATGGATCAATTCACTTTAGAAGGTAGTGAGCTCAAGGCAATAGCTAGGCCTAGACTAGGAGCTTCGATCTGTTCCGTGGCTACTTCTAAAAAGATCCAAGTTAAACCATGAACATTGCATTGTGTGTAGTCTGAGCTAATTCCCTGAAGTCCAAGCGAACCCTTGTAGATATGAGTAACACGAAATGTTACATTGGTTGCGGCCTTGGACAAGGTACGTAGTGACACGACGTTTAAACCTTAAGAAGACGAAAATTAAGTGACGGAAATTGCAGAAGCACAGACTGTGTCTGAAAGCGTGGAATTGTGAATAAACAGAAAACGATAGACGCGGCTCGACTAGCTGACATGTGATTGGATTGGCATAGCAGAGACAAGGAGTATTAAAGAACAGTTCGATTTTCAAGAGATATCGGGCTCACT
This sequence comes from Glandiceps talaboti, assembly GCF_964340395.1. Classification (NCBI taxonomy): domain Eukaryota; kingdom Metazoa; phylum Hemichordata; class Enteropneusta; family Spengelidae; genus Glandiceps; species Glandiceps talaboti. The sequence goes on along the minus strand of NC_135556.1, from coordinate 4,910,631 downwards.
CTGATCAGAACGCAGCAGTTTGCACGTGAAGTATGTTTAAGACTTTTGATGGACAAAGAACTCAATCATACGTTAGCAAAATCTTTTTCAAAGATTGACATTATTTTTATTGCGCGAATTTATTTCTATTCGTGATCAGCGATTTTGTTACTGTGTGTACAAAGCTAATCATGAGAGAAATGTATAAGAAAAATAATTGTATGCTCGATTTGCTTTGACGACGAACAATTTTTGAAATCTATTTTCTTATCAGAACCATTTCAGTGATGCTGTTTTACACCTGAACAGTCGCGTACAAGCAGAAAGAATATTATTGATGATTTATTTATGGATAAATTTTAGATTAAGATTTATCGAAGTTTTATTGATCGAAGTTTGACTGACTCAGAGCTATAGTGAGCCGAAAACGCTACAGATATATGCGTTGCTCACACGTTGAGTCGGACTGTGTGATTTAAAGTTCCTACAGTAAAGAAAGGAACCATGGTGATAAAGTATTTTATTGAATCTGCAGTACAAGATAAATATTCGAATTCAAATTTGAGTATAAAACACAGATCCGACCCGAAATGAGCTTTAATATTGTCTATGCAAAATTTCTTTCAAATTCCGCAAGAATTTATGAAATTCCTCCGATGCTAAAAAACCGTATGATAACTGCTAGTCCAACTTTTTTTCAATCGTAAAGTTGTTTTTTAAAGAAAGAATGTAATATCACTTGTTTTTATGAAATTATCGTTTATTTCATGATTTTTGAGTTATCATTGAAGAGTACCTGTATGATTGATTTTGCGGCAAGTCAAAAGTAAAAAGGGGTTTAATTTTATCTGGGAAAAAGACAGGCATAACTGTGTGAGGGAATGAATAGTCTGACCAGACGCTGTATGATAGAGGATTCTAAAAAAGGTTCTTCTTGAATAGAATATCCACTCAAATTATCATCAATGTTGAAACGATAATCGCTGCAATTCTAATCTTTGAAAGTAAACTCGAAATGAGACTGTTGATCAAGAAATGAGCACACATTCATAAATATTCCAAGTTTAATTTCTTAGCTTGTAATTTTCTCCTTTTCTATCGATTTACAAGATCATCAAAGAATTTCAGTTGTGGAAGGCAATTATTTTGAATATTTTAATGCCTGATATGGAAGTCAGACTTTGGGAGGAGGGGATAGTGTTACGGATGACAGAACACAACTTTCTGATATTCGAAAAGTTTTAAAGTCATGCGAGGTCACAGTGAAAACTCAGTTGTAGTGAATTAATAATTGGAACAAATGTTTACATATCGCGAATAGTATTCTTCTAAGATGACAACATTAAGTTATTATAAGATCAACAGTGTCGAATAATGACTGATTACAGGCAGCTGGAAGAACAATGACGTGATCACATTGTTTAACTAGTTTTCACATAATTGTCAATATCATTTGTATTGAATTAAGGCAACAACAACACTCCCGTTTATTCATTTATGGTGCTGATTATTTTATCATCCAATCATTTGAGTATTGTATAGTTTATGTTTATAAGAATTTAACGTTGGAATAAAGATGGATCGATTCACTTTAGAAGGCCTAGACTAGGAGCTTCGATCTGTTCCGTGGCTACTTCTAAAATGTTCCAAGTTAACCATGAACATTGTGTGTAGTCTGAGCTAATTCCCTGAAGTCCAAGCGAACCCTTGTACCGTGAATCAAGTGTAGATATGAGCTTAACACAAATTGTTACACCTGAACATCTCTCAACCTATCGCTGAGTTATCACAGCTTTTCAAATGTATCAGTCGTTTAAAAACACCTATATGTTCTGCATATATATCAGTTTATTTCATCTATACTTACGATTCCTGGAACAGAACATATCTTAAATATTTGAGACTTCAACTTCTACTATCGCTCGTCACTCAAGACTGTGACAAACCTGGTATCATGAACCATGCATGTAACATGACACACATTACATCGAAAGAGTTATGGACAATGACGCTGTCACAAAAATGTTAACACTTACAGTCAAATCAGTTAGATAAAATATTTCCACTCTAAATATATGTTTGGGTATTGAAGTTGGTGTTTAGATATCACCCATTCAATTATAGCTTTAAGTCCTCAAACTCTTACAATTGTTTGGGAAAGTATATTCAAAATATACTGCAGCCAATGTCAACACATATTCCACAATCTTGTCTCAACTTGGAATTTGGAACTTTAAGTTAACTAGCCACTGTATGCCATTTGATGAAGGGAAAGTAGCCGTCCTGCATTCTTCTCCAGTCAGAATCGAGTCCCCATATGAATTCCCATCACACGTGTTTCAGCCAAGTGCCTATACTTGCCTTTTTTCAAGTATGACAACTAAGCCTAGCCATTTCATAGATAGCATCGCAAATATACCGGCCACATAAAGAAACTGTGCATGATTAATATATTTTTGCAATATATATATTTTTCTCACCGAGGAGCTCAAAATTGTCTATACCTAACTTTACCCTACCTGTGACCCACCTAATCACCATCTCTGTCCAAGGGGAGTACGAGAGGCAGTACCACTTTTGATTGTCTACAGCCCCCAGGGGAGAGATCACCAGGGGTAAATTAAGTCAAAGGTGTCACTTTGTCTCATACTCACCACATTTACACATCCTCTGCTCAAGATTTTCACCGGTGGAAATATATGTTAAAATATGACTTTTCGTTTAGTGATAAGGTTTTTCAGGTTGTCCAGTGTTATCACCTGGCCTAATCTTAGCTTATGTAACTGACAGGTGCAACCCATGTCATGGCATGGGCAACATGTGGCTGCGACATCTTAATCGACAATAAACAAAATTATTCCTCTTCGGTGAAATTTGTTTTATATGTAAATTATATCATACACAATTTCTTTTTTGTTTTCAGTATAGATTCATCATACCTGGTGTGCTTCAGCTAACTGCCTATACTTGCCTCCATACAAGTATGACAATTGTCCCATTTCGTAGATAGCATCCCTGTTTAGTTGACACAGAGATTCGGTCTTCCAGAAATTCAGAGATTCACAGTCGTCACTTTTGATACAGAATGATACACACTCTCCAAGACTTCGTGCCCTCTTGTTCTTGTACACCCCACCAAGGTAGACGAAGTTGGTTTCGTGTTTCTCGATAGATACCATATAGGACGATCGGTGACAGGATAACCGAATATTTGCAAAGTTGTCTTCATCATTGCAATATACCACTCCAAAGAGGAATACCAAGATAATTATTTTAAACATGACGAAGAAAACGTAACGAAGAAAATGGTGTTTTGGAAAATTCGTCAAATGTGGTGACACCCTAAGTCGTTCTTACATGTACCTCAGATTTCAAATCCGGTGGGGAGATGAGAGTAAATTACAATATCGTTTATTTAGACTTAGACTTAGACTGAACTCGTACAGAAATGAACTTTCATCATATCATCGTTTATTTACTATAATAGTATAAATATCACATAAGTTCACATTTCCTCATACTTTTTTTCAGAATAACTGCTTAAAGGACTATTTGACACAAATAGACAGAGCAAAGGAGTCATTTGAATGAAAAAGTCATCAAAAAATAACAGTTTGAGTCTCATATAGTTAGTTGTACGGTGATGGTTACTGAACCAATTAGGAGTAACTCAAGGGGTCCTACGAATTGTACGTAATTTTCTTGGATCGATTTCTAAAATTGATTCCTATGAGGTTTTCATGATACTGCTGACGTCATCGGTTGTCTGTCGAGTTTCTTTTGTTTTCCAGTGCCTAATAGAATCCACATTCTAAATTTTCAATTGTCTCAAACTTACATATGTCAGTGGAATAAAATACAAGTTATACGGTAACGTCTTCAGCTATAAGTTAAAGACCTTTCTATATATTATACGACTAATGTCTTCAGATATAAGTTAAAGACCTTTCTATATATTATACGACTAATGTCTTCAGCTATAAGTTAAAGACCTTTCTATATATTATACGACTAATGTCTTCAGCTATAAGTTAAAGACCTTTCTATATATTATACGACTGATGTCTTCAGCTATAAGTTAAAGACCTTTCTATATATTATACGACTAATGTCTTCAGCTATAAGTTAAAGACCTTTCTATATATTATACGACTAACGTCTTCAGCTATAAGTTAAAGACCTTTCTATATATTATACGACTAATGTCTTCAGCTATAAGTTAAAGACCTTTCTATATATTATACGACTAATGTCTTCAGCTATAAGTTAAAGACCTTTCTATATATTATACGACTAATGTCTTCAGCTATAAGTTAAAGACCTTTCTGTATATTATACGACTGTCTTCAGCTATAAGTTAAAGACCTTTCTCTATATTATACGACTAACGTCTTCAGCTATAAGTTAAAGACCTTTCTATATATTATACGACTAATGTCTTCAGCTATAAGTTAAAGACCTTTCTATATATTATACGGTAACGTCTTCAGCTACAAGTTAAAGACCTTTCTATATATTATACGACTAATGTCTTCAGCTATAAGTTAAAGACCTTTCTATATATTATACGACTAATGTCTTCAGCTATAAGTTAAAGACCTTTCTATATATTATACGACTAATGTCTTCAGCTATAAGTTAAAGACCTTTCTATATATTATACGACTAATGTCTTCAGCTATAAGTTAAAGACCTTTCTATATATTATACGACTAACGTCTTCAGCTATAAGTTAAAGACCTTTCTATATATTATACGACTAATGTCTTCAGCTATAAGTTAAAGACCTTTCTATATATTATACGACTAATGTCTTCAGCTATAAGTTAAAGACCTTTCTATATATTATACGACTAATGTCTTCAGCTATAAGTTAAAGACCTTTCTATATATTATACGACTAATGTCTTCAGCTATAAGTTAAAGACCTTTCTATTATACGGCTAACGTCTTCAGATATAAGTTAAAGACCTTTCTATTATATGGCTAACGTCTTCAGATATAAGTTAAAGACCTTTCTATTATATGGCTAACGTCTTCAGATATAAGTTAAAGACCTTTCTATATATTATACGGCTAACGTCTTCAGATATAAGTTAAAGACCTTTCTATATATTATACGGCTAATGTCTTCAGATACAAGTTAAAGACCTTTCTATATTGTCCAGAATAGGTGACATTCTCACAAGTCAGAGCACATGTTTCTGCTTCCGGACGATGCCGTAAAGAGGTATGAGGTTTACGACGTTGGAACAGAATATAGAAGCCAATACAGAACTAAAAAAGAGTAATCTATTTTATTGATCTCTATGATTTTAATGAGCACACAATAAAACATACAAATCATGTATAAACATGCATTTTACAATTTCTTTTATTTAAGGATTTCGGAAAAAGAAACAAAATCTTTTGGGGCTGATATACTCTTTGATAATAAAAATCATCTTGAAATATAAAATGTTTAGTATTTCTATCCAACCAATCCATTGGAAGATTAGTGTTGATAAGAACACGTGACAGAGACTAAATCCGTCGTATGGATGAGAATATATATTGAAACACAGTGTATACTATTTCACCCGTATATACATTATATACATGTATACGAATACATTTACCCATGCATATTTGTTTGTTTGGTTGTTTGTTTGTTTGTTTGTTTGTTTGTTTGTAACGCGCGCTCTTTTGTTCGTTCAATCTTACGCACGCACGCACACACGTACATACATTAGCATAGTTTATTATAGTGACATGAAGTAAAGTATGACTAATCTACCAAAAAGTTACGATACAGAACCTCCCAGTCGAGTCAAATGACCTTATATGCTACACCTCATATGCCACCTTAGTATGGAACAGAACTAGACATATAAGCTTATATTACATTAACAAACCCTTAGATAACAGGTATGTTCCAGATGTATGAAGAAAAATATTGGGGAATAATATAATTATACCCCCTAAGCATGGTTTATCAAAAATCACCGATTCGAAGTTCGGCCATGTTGACTCAGGTTTCGAGCACGACAGAACCAGTGACGTAGAAGGACTAGGATATATAATCCATATTTTCTGCTCAAACACAATGATTTATAAAACATATATATCGTGTACAGCAGCATTATTCATGTTAACATCTGACAGAAACTATCCGTTGCATGCATAGACTTCAACTCTCATTGACATATGACTATACCAAGATTGAACCACGAAACGTACGTAACGCCCTATAAAGGACTTATCACCCAGGGCATGGTAAACTATCGTATGGCTGTTCCAGTTTGCTGAAAAAACCTGAAAATGAAAAATAATTATTGTTTCATAAAAAAAAGAGACGATGTGGGACGTCGGTATGAAAGTATACTTTCAGACATAAACCAAAAACAACATGTCTCCTATGTCAACTGATTACTTGCTCTGGAAAGACCGAGGGAAAGACAATTTCCTTGAACGCGATCATTCGATATCCGTGAGATTCTTTGAGGACATGTCTTTAGTACATTTAAACAAATTGAAAGTTGTCTATGTGCTAGTGTTATTTTGTCTCTACCACAAAAGACAGCCACTCAAAGTTGATCAAAATAAAAAACCATCATAGTTGTCGTTTGAATAAAGTTTGTTCATGTTCATGATATTCTCCATTCCGCGATATGAAGCAATATTTTTACTTACATATATTATTGTGGTCAACACATTGTATTGAAAATCAAAATGGCTGCCATATCCTGACATTGCAACTGTGTACAATACATACAACCTATTCTTGTCTATGCACTGTGATCGATCATCTCCAGTAAACGTTGAAAAAACGACTACATGCAGGCAAATAGTAACTATATCAATATGGGGGGGGGGGAGATCCCGCCAAATTAGAATTCCTTTATATATGATTTTGTTATATATAATTGTCCAATTCCCAATTCCCATTATATCACTTTTACCTTTATTCTTAATTATTTCAATAGTAATTCACACAATTATAATTATTTTATTATTATTTTATAATTAATTGACGGTTTTATTATGATTTTGTATTTAATCAATATTTTATTATTATTTGATGATGTTATCATTATTTTATAAATTAACTGACGGTTTTATTCAATTCAATTCAATTCAATAATTTTATTATCCGTATATAAATGCGGAAATTTGTCTTTATGCTCAAAATGCAATTTACAAAACAATTTTCACAAGTACAGTAAAGATAATGTGAGTTTAAAATGGTCTTTACAATGAGTATAAAATTGACACAGCTGTTGGAACGAACGATTCTTTAAAGAGTTTTTTTCTCGCAAGAGGCATTCTGTAACGGCGTCCAGATGGGAGCTTATCAAAAGAGTTGTGTAAGGGATGCATATGATCAATGACAATTTTGATGTATTTTATCATTATTTGATGATGTTATCATTATTTTATCATTATTTTATCATTAACTGACGGTTTTATCCTTATTTTGAAGTTATTTAATCAATATTTTATCATTATTTGATGATTAATTCATAAAATTATCATTATTATAAAACCTGTCTACATACATACAGGGGAAGTAATTCAGAGATATTTAGTTTATAGGACAACATTATTTACCTTCTGAGAGCCATTATCCTCGTAAACATACGCCCAAGTACTCGTATCACCATAGTATAATTTATAAGCAGTAACCCATTGGCCAGCGTCTCCACGTCCCTGTAAAAGAACATATATATATATATATAAGATGTTACACTCGTGACATCACATGACAAAACACTTCTATTCCGCAAACTTTGACCCACATAGCACGACGTAAAATGCCAATCATAAATAAATGTTACTGTACCTGAGTAGCAACTTGAGTTACCATCTTAACAGACCCAATGTCTATTTGTAGCCACTGACCAACCGAGTTGGAGCCTGAGCACCAGGAGTGCGAATAGCCACTCCTGCCCCAGTTTAGACGACCTTGAGTGGCAAAGTGGTTCCATGAATGGCTAGAACTGGCTGTTATCTGACTATCGGGAATGGCTCCACTTTCACATCCTACAGCAACACCACTACACCCTGGTGATCAATTTGAAAAAAATAATCGGACAATTGGACAGACTGAGGAATATAAATGAAGTCGTATGTGTGTGCACGGTTTACATTTCAAACTAGTTATTGGAGACACGTTTCCTTGCTTTCTTCCATTATTCCTTTCCCTGTTCATATTCCCACCTTTCCCATATCCCCTTTCCAAAATGTATACATGTGGTACCCCAAAAGAATTGTCATTGACATCTGTTGAAATACACGGTGGTTGGATTTTAATAGAATGACGTCACTCATAGCAATATGTTACAGCTGAGGACAAGTTGACAGGAAGTGGAAAAATGTAGCAATGACTTACTAGTAAAGTTGGCGGGGAGGGGTACAATATAGCAATGACTCACAAGTATAAGTTGATGGGAGGGGGTATAATATAGCAATGACTTACTAGTACAGGTTGGCGATGAAGTCCAGCTGCCCTGGTTGCACGTGACTGTACTGGAGCCACTCATACTGTACCAGCTGTTGTCACATAACATTTGGATCTGTGTTCCACTAGATACTGGGTAAGTGTGGGAACCACTGATATAGCCATAAGTAGGGGCACTAGGGGTGTAACACTTAGCTGGAAAACAAAGAAATTGTTTTGAGTGTTATAATAAAGGGGCATGACCTGAGTGTAAGTTTTTGCTGCTTAATCAACATGTACTCACAGTATCATACTTTCTAAAGTATTACCATCACCTCAGACCACATAGTGATAGTGAGCCAACTGACTGAAGTTAAACCTCACCAATGCAGAATCCGACCAAGTAAAATATCAACTATCAATGTAAGGAGACGATTGTAAGCCATAGAAGACATTCTCTAAGGTTTAATGTAATATAGCTAAAATGATGTTGGCTTGGTGTTTCACTCATGGGACATTATGTTTTTGACACAAAGATAGACACATTTTAACTCTCGACTAACAATAGCAGAGACACAATAAACACAGCAGGAACCATTGACTAACAATAACATAGGCACAGTAAACACAGAAGGATCCTTTGCCCAAACACATCGAAAACTGATAAGCATTGCTATTCTTTCACAGTGCAGTAAAAACAGGCTTCTAATGAAAACATTACACATGGACTTGATGATTTTAATGGCTGCAATTGTTTATTTTCTAACTGATTTCAATTTCAATTTGACTACGTCTACATCTCCACTGTGCATGTCTCCTACACATGTAATCAATGTATGTAATTGTTTCTGAAGTTGTCTGAGGGTGTGTATTAAATATTATGTTATATGAGTGAAACACCAAGCCTACATGATTTTAGCTATAAGTGTCAAGTTACATGAGTGAAACACCATGCGTACATCATTTTAGCTGTAAATGTCATGCCCATGTTACACGAGTGAAACACCAAGCCTACATAATTTTAGCTGTAAATGTCATGTTACATGAGTGAAACACCAAGCCTACATCATTTCAGCTGTATATGTCATGTTACATGAATGAAACACCAAGCCTACATGATTTTAGCTGTAAATGTCATGTTACATGAATGAAACACAAAGCCTACATCATTTTAGCTGTAAGTATTTGCATTTAAATAAACAGTTAAATAAATGAAACCTAGCTTGTGCTACACATTGTGTATTCGTATGTGTACACAAATCTTTGGGAGAAATTTCCAGCACACACACAACAATTAGAAAAGTACAAAAAATACCTGAATCACAGTTGTATTCTTCATAGCCTTCCGTACACGTACATTCATAATATCGAGCACTGCCGTCACAAATCTCAGTACATGTCGCACCATTCTGACATGGATCACCATGGCAACCACCCAAAGAATCCTGTGTAATACGAACATTGTATTATATTAAATTCTTAAAATGTCAACATTTCGACGTTTCAGACCCACTATTTCAAATTAGTATCATCCTTGTACGTGTTTCAGTAGTTTACTGCTGTCAAGGAAAATTGCCTATGTACCATCAAAACATGATTTATGTGCAACTCCCTTATTTTACCATTATAAATTACGTTTGTCAGTAGCCAGGACATTGTATTTGTAGGAGGAGGGTGTATTGGTCATGCTTGTAGTATCGATTTGATAACAAACAAATAAGAAGTACATACATACATACATACATACATACATGCATACATGCATACATGCATACATGCATACATACATACATACATAGAAAAGCATAAGGAACTAATAAACCAGTCCGTATATATAGCTGTAAAATCCGACGTTTCGAATAAATAACTTCCAATTCACGTTGTTCTGTACGTACGTACCACCATATCTCTAAGACTGGTATCACGACGCCAAGCTGTTAATGGTACTGCAGGAAACAATGAATTGGTAACCCTATTAGAACGTAAGATATTAAAATGCTTGTATATAATGTTTTTAACTCTAGTTGAAAAGGGATGGTATGTAAGAGCTAGTATGGGACGATCGTTGTTACTCCTCTGATCATGTGATTTGATACAAGCTTCCCTAGACAAAGATGATACTTTATGTAAAGCCGCGTTGGTAACAGACATAGGATAACCACGTTGATGGAAGTACGTGCAAAATTCAGCAGACCTTTTTCTGAAATCCAAATCACTACTACAAATACGACGTAAACGAAGTAATTGTGAATAGGGAATGGAATCTTTACACTTATTAGGATGTGATGAACCATACTGCAAATATGAATGTGAATCAGTAGGTTTAGTATAAATAGATGTAGCTATATCATCACAACTACATACATACATACATACATACATACATACATACATGCATACATACATACATACATACATACATACATGCATGCATGCATGCATACATACATACATACATACATACATACATACATACATACATACATACATACATACATAAATGTTGACATAAATATTGATGCTGAATTCCTTTGTTTTATGAAGACTTTGTTGATAATCTTGATGTTGATGACACTCATGAATTTGGTGATCGCAATTTTGATATTTTGAATGCTCGTATTTTAATCTCCGAGATTGTTGAGTGTGTTAAGAAAATGGAAAAGGGTAAAGCACTGGAATTGATGGAGTACCTATCGAAATATTCAAAAATGCACCAAGAGTTCTTCTCCAAATGATTTGTTCACTATATAATGCATTTCTTGATAAGGGTAATTTCCTGATATATGGGCAACTGTATGATAACTCCATTACATAAGAAAGGGTCAAAAGATGACCCACAAAACTACAGAGGTATTACTTTGTTGTCTGTCATGGGTAAAATTCTCTGTAGTATTGTAAAATTGCTGAGGCACTAGCAGGTTTCAAAAAGAAATACCGTACTATAGATAATATTTTTGTTTTAGCAGCAATTGTTAATAAGTATTTATCTTGGCACAGGGGTCGCCTTTACTGTGCTTTTATCAATTTCGAAAAAGCTTTGATAGAGTTGATCATTATTCTTTATTTTATAAGTTAGCTAATTGTAGAATCAGAGGCAAAGTCTTAAATTTATCATTTGATCTGTATAAATCGGTAAAAGCATGCGTACAGACACCTGGTGGTTTAACACATTTTTTTCCTGTAACAATGGTTTACAGCAGGGTTCAGTTATTTCACCTCATTTATTTAGTTTTTATATCATTGACGTAGGAGAGTTCTTAGACACTGATATTTACCCTGGCGTCCACGGTGGGTATCCTACGGCTGTAGTACCTTTTATTTGCAGATGACTGACCTTGTTAATTTTAGTAGTTCTAACATTGGACTTCAGAGACTACTGAACATACATTATGACTAATATTGAAGGTGGAAACTACGTATCAATTTGGATAAAAGCAAAGTTATTGTTTTTAGAAAGAGCAGTTCATTCCACTCCATAAATAAATAAAATGAACAAAGAGATTTATATAGCGCCTAGTATCCATCAATGATGCTCACCTGCGCTTTACAATAGATACTGTTACAGATAAGCGCTCTCAAAAAGGTATGTCTTTAGTCTTAATTTGAGAGTCTCAATACTTGGTGCAGAGCAGACAGTGTTAGGTAGTTGGTTCCACGGAATTGACGATTTGAGTCTTGTTCTGGGAACCTTGAGTGTTGTATGATGACTTGAGCGCAAAGATCGTGTAGGGTTGTTAACTATGATAAGTTCAGCAAGATATTGAGGGGTGACACCATTTAATGATTTATAGCTGAGAAGTAGAATTTTATACTGAATTCTGAAGGTTCCCGGAAGCCAATGGAGATGCATCAGGATTGGTGTGATGTGATCACGTTTCCTTGACTGTGTGATAAGTCGGCGGCTGAGTTCTGTGATCTTTGCAAAAGATTGATGTGCGCATGTGGTAGTCCGAACAAGAGGGCATTGGCATAGTCTAGTTGTGAGGAGATGATAGAGTATATAAGTTTCGTGCAGGCATCTTGAGAGAGGTATTTCTGGATGAAACCAATACGACTTGCATGTAGATAAATATTCCTGCAGGTTCGAATAATGTGTTGCTTAAAATCGTTTGTAGTATGAAAACTGGGTAATGGAAGGTAGACCTATTGAAGTCGTTTCTTTTTATAGATACCTTGGACGTTTCTTTTCAAGTGGGACAGTTGGTATAAAGCACAGAAGTCTTTGTCCGATCAAGCGTGTAAAGCTTTGTTTAATTCGAAATCATCTTTAAGAAGATTTTTGAGAAATACCGATTAGTGTTTTAATTAAAGTGTTTGATACAAAAATCCTTCCCATCCTTCCCATCCTTCTATACGGAAGTGAAATTTGGGCCTTTCACAAAGCTCTAGATATTGAACGAGTGCAATACACATTTTGCAGTTACGTTTTACGTCTTTAGGGAGTGTACATTTTTAATTTCCAGGGGGAGGCCGGAGGATTTCTAATGAAGCAAGGGATTTTTATTGGTGGCCCCCCCTACAAAAACTGGTATAAATTATCTGGCCCCCCCCTAAGACTTCTTGTTTTTATTTCATGGCCCCCCCTGAAACCACTAACAAAATACATACAGATGAAACACAGATACAGCAACACATAGATTTGCCAGCAGTTGCTACATGTATTAACTTATTCCATATTTATACTTACTTCAGAATTGAACCAGTGCACAAAGTTGTTGAATCATGGACACTCATAAAATCACAAATAAAGACTATTATTAGTTAAATTGGCTGACAGGATGTCTACTTACAACTGAGGGGTGACAGAATAGACTACTGGTCTGGCTACACTTTTTCTTGGATTTTTAGCCCATCACTGACATAAATAAATTAGCAAATAAATGAACAAGTAAATATATATATATATATTACTTATTTATCACAGGTTTGGAAAAAATAGTGCAAAATTGCACCATGAGGAAACTTTTTTCCATGTGAACATATTCAAATTTTAGGATTAATTTGCAGTGGTTGGTCACACAATCATTTATTATTAATTTAAACACTTAAAATTACACATTTTAGAAACATTTTTAATTGCAGTGCAAATGGAAAACATGTTATTTAAGATTGAAATACATATTAAGACCCTTCCTATATTATAGTATTCATATTATCTCTACGCAAAATATAAAACACTTCTGGACTATATTTCAAGAGACTTTAGTAAACTGATGCGCTGAGGGGGGGGGGGGGCAGTACATGTATCACTTCAAAGGGTTGAATAATATTTTTATGAATGCATGGCTTGTTATGAATACATTCCTCACCCAGCACCTGTGAATAATTTTGTGTTTAATTCAAACTCACAAAAGCTATCATATAATACTTGAACCCTACCATGGTGATAGAATGAAAATTTATTGAAACCCATTACAATATTGGTGAGCTCTATATGGAATTTATTAGGGATTCATGTATACAAAATGGCTCAAAGTGCAGTTACTGTTCCACTACAGATTGGGTATCGCCATCTATGAACAGAATACCACATCCTATGCCAGATATGCACAACCCAGGTCATTATATGGATGTGTTTGAAACACCAAACACAAATCGAACTGTTGATGACTACCAACCACGTGCTAACTTAAAAAAGCTCTATGTTTCAAAACAATTAAATGATGAAGCTGCTATTTCTCATTTTGCTGAGAAATATATTGTCAGTGTGAACAGTGTTAAAAACTACATTGAACATTTGAGAAATTTGGAGAGGATGAAAAACATTAGATCCAGACATCGGTTAGTTAGAGGTGTAACAATTTATATGGTGACCTCTTCTGTTAAGGTAACCCCCCTCCATGTTACTCTCTCACTCTCCACTCTCCTCTCTGTACTCGGGATCGACTTGGACTTTTAGAGAATTAGCTCAAACTACACACAATGTTCATGGTTAACCTGGATCATTCGGAAGTGGCCACGGAGCAGATCGAAGCTCCTGACCTCGGACCGTCTCTTCCAAAGACTGAATCCATCATTTTATTATTCCATCAAATTCTTATAAACATAAAATATACAATACTCAAATGATTGGGTGATAAAGTAATCAGCACCATAAATGACTAAAACGGAAGTATTGCCGTCGCCTTAATTCAATGCAAATGATATTGGCAAATATGAAAACTAGCTAAACAATGTGATCACGTCATTGTTCTTCCAACTGTCCGTAATCAGTCATTATTTGACATCAACGATCTTTTAATAACTCAATGTTGTCATCTTAGAAGAATACTATTCGCGCAATGCAAACATTTGTTCTAAGTATTAATTCATGACAGCTGAGAGTTCACGGTGACCTCGCAAAACATCAAAACTTAGCGAATATCAAAAAGTTGTATTCTGTCATCCGTAACAGAGGTACAGAAGAAAAGAGAAAACAAGAATTATAATGACTATGACTGGTTGCAGTTATTCATAAGTGGAACTCTAGAAAAACTGAACGTAAAAGAGCTAGATAAATATCTAGACAAGCATAAATTGCCAAAATATAGAAAATTAAAAGGAGAAAAAGTAGACATAATATCAACGCACATACTTGGAACACCTGAATTTAGGTCAAGAAAAGTGACTGCAAATGAACTTCAAACTACAACTACAGACATCAGTGATACAAATAGTAGTGACTCTGAAAGTGAAAATGCTATAATAGGTGTTATAGACAGTGATGATTGTTTTTCTGATAACTCTGAAACTTCAAGCACGGCTGATATCTCAGACAGTGATTGTGATGAAACAAGTCCTACACAATTTCATGGGAAAGTTACCTTGAGAAGTGGCAGAGTCGCCGGTCAATTTTTGTTTCACTGAATACAAATATTGTGATTTAATAGGTTTGTGCACTGTTTTATCATCAATCCATGTTAAATGCTACTTCTGTAGGACATTGTGCACAGTCAAGTGTTTTGCCTATATTTTATTTTATATACATATCTGGCACTTGTCCATCCTGACATTCAGGTTTAGGTTTTTTTTGTGGCCCCCCCTAACAAATAGTGAAATTTTTGTTTAGCCCCCCCCCCTAAATTTTCTTGAGAAAAATTGGTGGCCCCCCCCCCCCTAAAAATCCTCCGGCCCCCCTGGAAGTTAAAACTGTACACTCCCTTACAATAACACATCCAATCTCGTTGTTATTGCAGAACTTGGGTCGTTTTTCTCTCAAGGTTAACATGTTTGTAAGGATAGTTAAGTATTGGTTGCATAAATTAGATATGGACGATTCTAGGTATGGTCATCATTGTTAACTGCATCAAGTCAATGTGACTGAAAATGGACGGAGCTGTTGGGCACTGCACATCAAAAATCTTTTATTTTCATATATAGGTTTGAGAGGTATGGATTATGCAAGGGATGGGAGACAAAGGTTTATTTTTAAATCTTTTCAAAGAGAGATGTTGTGATATAGATGGTCAAATTGGGTCAATGGTTTGTCAAAAAGTCAAAAACATACAAGCATTTCAATTCTCTTCTGCAATGTGAAAGTTATCTTTGCACGCACATACGTACATATGTACTCGTACATATACCAACACCCTCGATTCAAGGTTATTGTATTTGATGGTGTATGGACACTGTACTAACTGTAGAATACAGTGACTAGCGTTTGCGTAACAAATATTTATGAACAATGGTCTGATCGATATGATTTGTACCTGATTAATTATTCATGTCGTTCAACAACATAAGCATTTGTTTAAAGCGTAACAGTTGGCAGTTTGACACTAGTCTACCGAACAACCAACTTGTTTTATTAGATTTTACAAGGCATTTTATACTAGTAAACATTAGTCATATGGACAGTTCCTATATTGACATCTTGTAGAGGGTCTATGGTATATGCATTGCAAAATAACACCTCCCTACCCCATCACTCACACAGTGATAACCACCTATAATCAACAATTGAATGGACGAATAAAAACCATGGCCACCATTGCAGTAAAAGTATGTTACATGTCTTACATACCATAAAGCAATATATTCCGTCATTACCCGTGTGTTCATACTTAGATGTTCTATGTTTAATAATGGTGAAGTGACACGATGACGGTATTCGAAAACTAACAAAATACATGATTAACTGACTGACTGACTGACTGACTGACTGACTGACAGACTGCATGACCAACCAGCCAGCCAGCCAGCCAGCCAGCCAACCAACTAGTCGTGTTGTTCAGCCCTATCAGGTTTTCGAAGCGAGTGATACCTGACAACATGGCACGAATTTCCTCTATCGCTCGTCACTCAAGACTGTGACAAACCTGGTATCATGAACCATGCATGTAACATGACACACATTACATCGAAAGAGTTATGGATAAATAACGCTGTCACAAAAATGTTAACACTTACGGTCAAATATTGGTTAAATAGAATATTTCCACTGTCCAAAGAAGTATACAAAGTTGGTGTTTGGGTAATAAAGTTGATGCTTGAGTATCACCCATTCAATTACAGCTTAAGTGCTCAAACTCTTACAATTGTTTGGGAAAGTATATTCAAAATATACTGCAGCCATTGTCAACACATATTCCACAATCTTGTCTCAACTTGGAATTTGGAACTTTAAGTTAACTCGCCACTGTATGCCATATGATGAATGGAAAGTAGTCGTCTTGCGTTCTTCTCCAGTCAGAATCGAGTCCCCGATAGTTAATAGAAAAGAACATGAATTCCCACCCGTGTTTGCTCAAAGTATGACAAATAAGCCATTTCATACAGATAGCATAGCAAATATACTGACCACAAAAAAATCTGCATGATATATTTTTTCAGTTTTTCACCCAGGAGCTCAAAACTGTCTATGTATAAGGTTTTTCTAAAGTCCAATGTTACCGCCTGGCCTGATCTTAGATTATGTAACTGACAGGTGAAACCTGGGCAACATGTTAATCGACAATCAGCAGAATTATTCCTCGGGTGAAAAAAAATCATATCATACAGTTTCTTGTTGTTTTCAGTATAAGTTCATACCTGGTGTGTTTCACCCAACTGTCTGTATTTGCCTCCATACAAGTATGACAATTGTCCCATTTCGTAGATAGCATCGCTGTTTAGTTGACACAGAGATTCGGTCTTCCAGAAATTCAGAGATTCACAGTCGTCACTTTTGATACAGAATGATACACACTCTCCAAGACTTCGTGCCGTCTTGTTTTCGTACACCCCACCAAGGTAGACGAAGTTGGTTTCGTGTTTCTCGATGGATACCATATAGGACGATCGGTGACAGGTAAGCCGAATATTAACAAAGTTGTCTTCATCATTGCAATAAACCACTCCAAAGAGGAAGACCAAGATAATTATCCTAAACATGACGAAGAAAGCATAAAAAAAAATCACGAACAAAATGGTCTTTTGGAAAATCCGTCAATGAATGTTACCGAGGGTGACACCCTAAGTCTTTCTTACATGTACCTCAGATTTTAAGTCCGGTCTGGAGCTGAACATAGATTAAAATATCGTTTATTTAGTATAAATATCTCGTAAGTTCACAATTTCTCATACTTTGTCAGAATAACTTCTTAAAGGACTATTTAACACAAATAGACAGAGCAAAGGAGTTATTTGAATGAAAAAAGTCATGAAAAATAGTTTTGAGTCTCTTATAGTTAGTTGTACCGTGATGGTTATTGAACCAATTAGGAGTAACTCAAGGGGTCCTACGAATTGTACGTAAGTTTCTTGGATCGATTTCTAAAATCGATTCGTATGAGGTTTTCACTATACTGCTAACATCATCGGTTGTCTGGCGAGTTTCTTTTGTTTTCCAGTGGGTAATAGAATCCACATTCAAGACCGTAGCCTGACCAAATTGCCGGGGGGGGGGGGGGGCGCAGAACTTTGTCTTGGTGCAATCAGGCATTTAAAATTTAGAAAAGTGCTAATTTACATAAATATGCATGTCAACAGGTAACCTAACCCATCATATCGGGTAAGTAGGTCGATTTCATTTTTTTCACAATGCTTGACAAGGATAAAACAAACCATATATAATGACAGCAAAATATTTCAGGTCGGGTTTAGATAGAACTTAGTCATCTTGATACTATCTCATGCAATTTGTCTGCATAGCTACAGTTAGGAAATGTACACAATTTATAGTTAAACAAATGGTGTAGTTCCTCGCACCCTCTCTTCTAAAAAATGTTAAGCCCCGCCAATTGAAACTCAAGCATTATTTTAGCCACCCCTTCTCAGGCTTCTGTCACCTACACTACAGTGGAGATATAAAATCATATGGTACAATGATGCACTGGAAGGAGACAACTCCAAAATAAGACAGTGTAGGAGGCCATTTAGAGGCATAAAATATCAAACCATAGACATAATAAAATACCAGAATTGAAACAATTATGCTATGTATTACATATTATCTGGAAGTGTATTTTGTAGCGGCGAAGCTGAAAGATATTATGCGGATGTGCGCATGGTAAATTACTTCTCCTGAAGTTTAATTTCGTTCCAAAAAATCCCGAATAAAGAGCAAAACATTTCAAGACTTTCAGACTTTTGATGGCCCAATGGTTGTAAACTTTTGTTCAATTCTTTTTAGTGCACATTGGATATTTAATCTCAATTCATGCTTGAATGCAACATCAGAGCCAAGTAAACCACTGTATAAGATATTATATAATTTGGAATAGACTCAAATGTATATTGTTACATGTACTATTCAGAAAAATATAAAGAAATATCCTTAATTTTGAAAAGAAATGCGAAGCCCGCATGAGGATATATTGCCAATCCCCAGAAGAAAAAATATATGGGTAAGTTGAACAGCTTTTTCATTTTTTCTGGCCTACTGTCGCATCTTTCAAGGTAGTTGCCGGAAAGATGTCATATTCAAAGTAAAAATATGGATGGTGCTTTCTCAAATAAGTAACACAACAAAATGATCATTTTCTTTACCCACTCCCAAAACTGTTATGGCCTCGTTTATGTCAGAACCCAAGGTGAACTCAGTGAATTCTCCTTGTCATTATCACTGATTATAATAGAAATTGAAGTTTGGATTTTGATGTCGAAGGTACAGCTCTGTTTACAAATTCAAGGCCATTCTTTCCATAGCAAATTGTCGCTTCAAAATGAATTGAGGAAAAACGCTAGTGTCAGTGTGCAATGAGATAATTATATCAAACAACATTTTAACCAAAGACAACGTCGAACACAATTATTGAAAGTGGATCTTCAAAGAGTGGATCTTAAACTGCGTACCTGGTTTAATAGTTTTTCAGGGCCACAAAATATTCCAAAAACAGGTCTGTCGTTTTATCAGTAAATGTTTCAATATAAGGAACAAGATGTAAATGAGATCGAGCGCATCTTCGGAGTTACTGCATGCAGCATAGCAGGCGACCTCACGTTGAACGACTTTTCCAGTCTTTTTTTGAGTTTCACTCGCTGACATTATAATTGCGACTTGCTATCTTAAAATGAAGGAGACTTTCAAGACGACTGTTACTCGCGGAAAATGCACAGTTCTTTTGTACTTTCCCACACCAAGAAATTTTAATTTGCTGCAAAAAAGTTATAATTTTTAACTGGACACATTTTTATTCAAAGTTAAGTCAGGGTACAATAGCAATATAAGATACATATTAGCCAGGAGTCAGCAGTGTACAGTCACTTTAGTGAACTGTCCATTTAAATCGCGCATACTAGGAATCGTCACGTAGATAACGATTTTAATAGCATCGCTATGTATTCAAAAAGTAGCTTTTTTATTTCTTTTTTCCAAAATCTCAGGGGGGGGGGGGGCAGCTGCACCCCTTGCCCACCAGCAGGCTACGGTACTGTATTTCTGCTTCCGGTCGATGCCGTAAAGAGGTATGAGGTTTACGACGTTGGAACTGAATATAGAATTCAATACAGAACTAAAAAAGAATAAGCTATTATATTGATGTCTATGATTTTAATGAGCACACAATAAAACATACAAATCATGTATAAACGTGCATTTTAAAATTTCTTTTATTTAATGACAGGATTTCGGAAAAAGAAACAAAATCTTTTGGGGCTGATATACTCTTTGATAATAAAAAAACATCTTGAAATATAAAATGGTGAGTATTTCTATCCAACCAATCTATTGGAAGATTAGTCGTATGGATGAGAATATATATGGAAACATAGTGTATACTATTTCACCCCGTATATACATTATATACATGTATACGAATACATTTACCCATGCATATTTGTTTGTTTGGTTGTTTGTTTGTAGTTTATTATAATGACATGAAGTAAAGTATGACTAATCTACTAAAAAAGTTACGATACAGAACCTCCTAGTCGAGTCAAATGACCTTATATGCTATACCTCATATGCCACCTTAGTATGGAACAGAACTAGACATATAAGCTTATATTGCATTACCAAACCCTTATATAACAGGTATGTTCCAGATGTATGAAGAAAAATATTGGGGAATAATATAATTATACCTCCCTAAGCATGGTTTATCAAAAATCACCGATTTGAAGTTCGGCCATTTTGACTCAGGTTTCGAGCACGACAGAACCAGTGACGTAGAAGGACTAGGGTATATAATCCATATTTTCTGCTCAAAGACAATGATTTATGAAACAAATATATCGTGTACAGCAAAATTATTTATGTTAACATAACAACTATCCGTTGCATGCGTAGACTTCAACTCTCATCGACATATGACTATACCAAGATTGAACCACGAAACGTACGTAACGCCCTATAAAGGACTTATCACCCAGGGCATGGTAAACTATCGTATGGCTGTTCCAGTTTGCTGAAAAAACCTGAAAACGAAAAATAATTGTTTCATTAAAAACAGGGATTTGGGACGTCGGTTTGAAAGTATTATTTCAGACATAACCTTCGATATCCGTGAGATTCTTTGAGGACATGTCTTTAGTACATTTAAACAAATTGAAAGTTGTCTGTATGCTAGTGTTATTTTGTCTCTGCCACAAAAGACTGCTACTCAAAGTTGAACAAAATAAAAAACCATCATAGTTGTCGTTTGAATAAAGTTTGTTCATGTTCATGATATTCTCCATTCCGCAATATGAAGCAATATTTTTACTTACAGATATTATTGTGGTCAACACATTGTAATGAAAATCAAAATGGCTGCCATATCCTGATATTGCAACTGTATACGATACAGACAACCTATTCTTGTCTATGCACTGTGATCGATCATCTCCAGTGAACGTTGAAAAAACGACTACATGCAGGCCTATAGTAACTATATCAATATGGGGTGAGATCCCCGCCAAATTAGAATTCCTCTATATATGATTTTGTTATATTTAATCATCTAATTCCCATTATATCACGTTTACCTTTATTTAGCAATTATTTCAATAGTAATTCATAAAACTATAATTATTTTATTATTATTTATAATTAATTGACTGTTTCATTACGATTTTGTATTTAATCAATATTTATCATTATTTGACGATGTTATCATTATTTTATAAATTAACTGACGGTTTTATTCAATGCAATAACTTTATTATCCGTATATAAATGCGGAAATTTTGTCTTTATGCTCGAAATACAATTTACAATATTTTAAACAAGTACAGTAAAATTCCGTGAGTTTAAAATTGTCTTTACAATTAGTATAATATTGACACAGCTGTTGGAACGAACGATTCTTTAAAGAGGCATTCTGTAACGGCGTCCAGATGGGAGCTTATCAAAAGAGTTGTGTAAGGGATGCATATGATCAATGACAATTTTGATGTATTATATCATTATTTGACGATGTTATCATTATTTTATTATTAACTGACGGTTTTATCCTTATTTTGAAGTTATTTAATCAATATTTTATCATTATTTGATGATTAATTCTAAAACCTGTCTACATACATAAAGGAGAGGTAATTCAGAGACATTTAGTTTATAGGACAACATTATTTACCTTCTGAGAGCCATTATCCTCGTAAACATACGCCCAAGTACTCGTATCACCATAGTATAATTTATAAGCAGTAACCCATTGGCTAGCGTCTCCACGTCCCTGTAAAAGAACATATATATATATATATTAGGATTTTACACTTGCGATATCACATGACAAAACACTTGTATTCCGCTATCTTTAACAAACATAGCACGACGTAAATTGCCAATCATAAATAAAAGTTACTGTACCTGAGTAGCGACTTGAGTTACCATCTTAACAGACCCAATGTCTACTTGTAGCCACTGACCAACCGAGTTGGAGGCTGAGCACCATGAGTACGAATAGCCACCCCTGGCCCAGTTTAGACGACCTTGACTGGAATAGTAATTCCACCCATAGTTAGAACTGGCTGTAATCTGACTATCAGGAATGGCTCCACTTTCACATCCTACAGCAACACCACTACATCCTGGTGATCATAGAAAGAAAGCAATTTGCAATTGCTGTTTTGTCGTTTTATTTCAATTTGAAAAATTAATCGGACAATTGGACAGACTGAGGAATATAAATGAAGTTGTATGTGTGTGCACGGTTTACATTTCAATATAGTTATTGGAGACACGTTTCCTTGTTTTCTTTCATTCTTCCTTTCCCTGTTCATATTCCCACCTTTCCCATATCCCCTTTCCAAAATGTATACATGTGGTACCCCCAAAAGAATTATCATTGACATCTGAAATACACAGTGGTTGGATTTTAATAGAATGACGTCACTCATAGCAATATGTTACAGCTGAGGACAAGTTGACAGGAAGTGGAAAAATGTAGCAATGACTTACTAATAAAGTTGGCGGAATCTCGAGTTGTACAACATAGCAATGACTCACCAGTATAAGTTGATGGCCCGGGAGGGGTATAATATAGCAACGACTCACCAGTATAAGTTGATGGGAGGGGTATAATATAGCAACGACTCACCAGTATAAGTTGATGGGAGGGGTATAATATAGCAATGACTCACCAGTATAAGTTGATGGGAGGGGTATAATATAGCAATGACTCACCAGTATAAGTTGATGGGAGGGGTATAATATAGCAATGACTCACCAGTATAAGTTGATGGGAGGGGTATAATATAGCAATGACTCACCAGTATAAGTTGATGGCACGGGATGGGTATAATATAGCAACGACTCACCAGTATAAGTTGATGAGAGGGGTATAATATAGCAACGACTCACCAGTATAAGTTGATGGGAGGGGTATAATATAGCAATGACTCACCAGTATAAGTTGATGGGAGGGGGTATAATATAGCAATGACTCACCAGTATAAGTTGATGGGAGGGGGGTACAACATAGCAATGACTCACCAGTATAAGTTGATGGGAGGGGGGGTACACAACATAGCAATGACTTACTAGTACAGGTTGGCGATGAAGTCCAGCTGCCCTGGTTGCACGTGACTGTACTGGATCCACTCATACTGTACCAGCTGTTGTCACATAACATTTGGATCTGTGTTCCACTAGATACTGGGTAAGTGTGGGAACCACTGATATAGCCATACGTAGGGGCACTTGGGGTGTAACACTTAGCTGGAAAAGAAATTGTTTTGAGTGTTTTAACAAAGGGGCATGACCTGAGTGTATGTTTTTGCTGCATAATCAACATGTACTCACTGTATTACCATCACCTCAGACCACAAGATAGAGATATTGAGCCAACTGCCAACTGACTGAAGTTAAACTTGACCAACGCAGAATCCGACCAAGTAAAATATCAACTAGCGATATAAGGAGACGATTGTAAGCCCTTCTACATTCTCTGAGGTTTAATGTAATACAGCTAAAATGATGTTGCCTTGGTGTTTCACTCATGGGACATTATGTTTTTGACACAAAGATAGACACATTTCAACTCTCGACTAACAATAACAGAGACACAATAAACACAGCAGGAACCATTGACTAACAATAACATAGACACGGTAAACACAGGAGGATCCGTTGCCCAATCACACCAAAAACTGATAAGCATTGCTATTCTTTGACAGTACAGTAAAAACAGGCTTCTAATGAAAACATTACACATGGACTTGATGATTTTAATGGTTGCGATCGTTTATTTCCTAACTGACAATGAACATTTCAATTTGACTACTTCTACATCTCCACTGTGCAAGTCTCCTACACATGTAATAAATGTAATTAATTATCTCTGAAGTTGTCTGAGGGTGTGTATTAAATATTATGTTATATGAGTGAAACACCAAGCCTACATGATTTTAGCTCTAAGTGTCATGTTCCATGAGTGAAACACCGAGCCCACATCATTTTAGCTGTAAGTGTATGTTACATGAGTGAAACACCAATCCTACATTATTTTAGCTGTAAATGTCATGTTACATGAGTGAAACACCAAACCTACATCATTTTAGCTGTAAGTTTTTTACATTTAAATAAACAGTTACGTAAATGAAACCTAGCTTGTGCTACACATTGTGTATTCGTATGTGTACATAAATCTTTGGGGGAAGTTTCCAGCACACACACAACAATTAGAAAAATACAAAAAAAATACCTGAATCACAGTTGTATTCTTCATAGCCTTCCGTACACGTACATTCATAATATCGAGCACTGCCGTCACAAATCTCAGTACATGTCGCACCATTCTGACATGGATCACCATGGCAACCACCCAAAGAATCCTGTGTAATACGAAAATTGTATTATATTAAATTCTTAAAATGTCAACATTTCGACATTTCAGACCCACTATTTCAAATTAGTATCATCCTTGTACGTGTTTCAGTAGTTTACTGCTGTCAAGGTAAATTGCCTATGTACCATCAAAACATGATTTATGTGCAACTCCCTTATTTTACCATTATAAATTACCTTTGTCAGTAGCCAGGATATTGTATTTGTATTCGTAGGGTGTATGGGTCATGCTTGTATTAATTTGATAACAAACAAATAAAAAGTTCATACATACATACATACATACATACATACATACATACATACATACATACATACATAAATGTTGACATAAATGTTGATGCTGAATTCCTTTGTTTTATAAAGACTTTGTTGATAATCTTGATGTCGATGACACTCATGAATTTGGTGATCGAAATTTTGATATTTTGAATGCTCGTATTTTAATCTCCGAGATTGTTGAGTGTGTTAAGAATATGGAAAAGGGTAAAGCCCTGGAATTGATGGAATACCTATCGAAATATTCAAAAATGCACCAACAGGTAATTTCCTAATATATGGGCAACTGGTATGATAACTCCATTACATAAGAAAGGGTCAAAAGATGACCCACAAAACTTCAGAGGTATTACTTTGTTGTCTGTCATGGCTAAAATCTTTGTATCGATTCTCTGTAGTCGCCTACAAAGTTGGTTTGACGAGTATTGCAAAATTGCTGAGACACAAGCAGGTTTTAAAAAGAAATACCGTACTATAGATAATATTTTTGTTTTAGCAGCAATTATTAATAAGTATTTATCTTGTCACAGGGGTCGCCTTTACTGTGTTTTTATCAATTTCGAAAAAGCTTTGATAGGGTTTATTATTATTCTTTATTTTATAAGTTAGCTAATTGTGGAATCAGAGGCAAAGTCTTCAATTTATCATTTGATCTGTATAAATCGGTAAAAGCATGCGTAAAGACACCCGGTGGTTTAACACATTTTCCCCTGTAACACTGGTTTACAGCAGGGTTCGGTTATTTCACCTCATTTATTTAGTTTTTACCTCAACGCCGTAGAAGATTTCTTAGAGTTAAACTCTGATATTTTCCTGGCGTCCACTGTGGGTCTCCTACGGCTGTAGTACCTTTTATTTGCAGATGACCTTGTTACTTTTAGTAATTCTAACATTGGACTTCACGAGACTATTGAACACACTTTGTGACTAATATAGATGGTGGAAACTACGTATCAATTTGGATAAAAGCAAAGTTATTGTTTTTAGAAAGGGCGGTCCACTCCACTTCATAAATAAATAAAATAAAATAAACAAAGAGATTAATATAGCGCCCAGTATCCATCAATGGTGCTTACCTGCGCTTTACAAGAGATACTGTTACAGATAAGCGCTCTCAAAAAGGTATGTCTTTAGTCTTAATTTGAAAGTCTCAATACTCAGTGCAGAGAGGACAGTGTTAGGTAGTTGGTTCTACAGAATTGACGATTTGTGACTTGTTCTGGGAACCTTGAGTGTTGTATGATGACTTAAGCGTAAAGACCTTGTAGGGTTGTTCGCTACAATAAGTTGAGCAAGATATTAAGGTGGGGGGGGGGACCATTTAATGATTTATAGGTGAGAAAATTTTCTTTATACTGAATTCTGAAGGTTACCGGAAGCCAATGGGGATGCATCGGGATTGAATGTGCCTGCCCCAGCCTGTGTCTAGATATTTGATATTCAATGTCCATGTATATAGTTAGTCTAGTTCCTATATATTTTTTTACGTCTAATGTATGATATCTACAATCATCTCCATTAGAAGTCCCAAATTGATTTACTGTTGAGATCAATAGTTTAATGTAGGGTAAAAACTAAATTCTTTTAGTGTGGGGTGGGGGTGTGAGAGGAGGTCTTTTATAATGAAATCTGTTTTGTACCCCAATACAAACAATTCTAAAAATGTCAGATTGAAAAATGGGAAAAAAATTGTTATGCATGGCACTAAAATACATTTATTGTGCCAATAAAAGAGCGATTTTTCCTCACTACATACTGGCTTTGTATCCATAGCACTACATAATACTACATACTGATTTGAAATTGATTGTGCCGTGTGCAACAATTTTACCAGTTTAGTTGGAAGGGGATAGGGAAGGGGTTCTGAGGCGTCACTAAAAGAATTATTTTTTTTAACCTACTACCCCTAATGTGTTGATTTATCATACATGTACAAACTAGTGAACTGTTAGTTTGCATAGCTATAGTATCAACTACATGTCTTATCAAATATTACTTTTCGGTGTTTGTTTTTCACTTCTTCTCTGATACCTGTGACCATCACCAAGTTTAATAGATGTTACCAGGCTACATGTGAAACCCCCTTTTCTCTTGCTATTGTTTTACACCATAAACTACCAAGAAAGAAATATATTCCAAGGTGAACACAATATTAATCGGATTCTCGGAGACTATATATCATGTGAATGACAAAGTTATAAACACAGATTTGTTTGATGATGATCTAGTAGCCAGGACTTCTATAGTACTGACACGGTGCAAAGTTATGAGGAAAATTAGATTTTACATCTCCCCTGGAATATCTAGTATCCCCATTGAGTGACTGTATACTGCGAGTACAATTTTGTCAGCAGATCATGGTATTACATTTCCTTGGTATTAGAATGTATTTATTTTCAAGGCTATCATGTTGCCTGCAATATACTGGACAACATAGCCAATAGTAAGTGAATTGAATTTAGTAATCTAGTTTAGAACTGCTGTAGTACAGAAAAGATTTTTATGACATTTTTTTAATTTCTATTTTGAAACCAATGAAATTTATCACATTTCATTATCTAAAACCTTTCAAAAATATTTTGGTTAAAATTAGCAGTGTGGTCAATGAATTGGGGTGGGGTTTTGAGTCAGTGCCAATTATGAACAGGACAAACAAGTGCCTTGAGGAGTGCAAATGTGTACATGTATGGAAAGCCGCAGTTGTGTTAAGTCTAAAGAAAACAATACATTGACTACATGATGTGAACATATCTTTATATGATGTAAACAATTCATTATATGATGCAAGTACATCATTATGTGTGACAGTTATTGACATGAGTTTACTAGTATATTATCTCTATTTATAATATTGTACTTGATAATTAGCTGAATTAATCAATATTAATAGTTCACTCAATCTAAGAGATATCCTAGAACTTTTGGTTACTAAAACATGAATATTTTGTATGTCCGTGAACAGACAATCATACTTCTCACATGGTTCCTATCTAAAGAGCTTTATACATGTGAAACAGTGGATTTCGGATGGCTATTTACCAGATACACTTAAAATTACTGAAAATGTAACATGTAAAATTAACTATGCAGTGTGTGGTATTATGCTTTGAGAACAGAGTGTCTTTTGCAAGAACAAAAAGTGTTTCTTGTCAACAGATGGGGGGGGGGGGGGTCATTGTGTTTTTTTTATTTGTCAGAGAGGGGTTGGATTGTTTTGTGGATGAATTGCAGGGGGGTCACCCCTGGCCGTATAAACTGATCGCTCCCTTACGTTTTACGTCTTTACAATAACACATCCAATCTCGTTGTTATTGCAGAACTTGGGTCGTTTTTCTCTCAAGGTTAACATGTTTATAAGGATTGTTAAGTATTGGTTGCATAAATTAGATATGGACGATTCTAGGTATGGTCATCATTGTTAACTGCATCAAGTCAATGTGACTGAAAATGGACGGAACAATTTGGCACTGCACATCAAAAATATTTTATTTTCATATAGGTTTGAGAGGTATGGATTATGCAAGGGGTGGGAGACAAAGGTTTACTTTTAAATCTTTTCAAAGAGAAATGTTGGGATATAGATGGTCAAATTGGGTCAATGGTTTGTGAGAAAGTCAAAAACATACAAGCATTTCAAGTCTCTTCGGCACAGTGAAAAGTTATCTTTCAAATGTCGATAAGATATTTCGAACGACTCTTTGTCGATTTAGAGATACTGCTCACATGAATTTCATTTTTTGTTTAATGTGCCCTGTATATCAACACGGAGCACACACACACACACACACACACACACACACACACACACACACACACGCACACGCACACGCACACACACACACACACACAAGTATGTATACGTACATATACCAACACCCTCGATTCAAGGTTATTGTATTTGATGATGTATGGACACTGTACTAATTGTAGAATACAGTGGCTAGCGATTGCGTAACAGATATTTTATGAACAATGGTCTGATCGATATGATTTGTACCTGATTAATTATTCATGTCATTCAACAACATAAGCATCTGTTTAAAGCGTAACAGTTGGCAGTTTGACACTAGTCTACCGAACAACCAACTTGTTTTATTAGATTTTACAAGGCATTTTATACTAGTAAACATTAGTCATATGGACAGTTCCTCTATTAACATCTTGTAGAGGGTCTATGATATATGCATTGCAAAATAACACCTCCCTACCCCATCCCTCACACAGTGATAACCACCTATAATCGACAATTGAATGGACAAATAAAAACCATTGGCACCTTTGCAGTAAAAGTATGTTACATGTATTACATACCATAAAGCAATATATTCCGTCATTACCCGTGTGCTCATACTCAGATGTTCTATGTTTAATAATGGTGAAGTGACACGACGACGGTATTCGAAAACTAACAAAATACATGAATAACTGACTGACTGACTGACTGACTGACAGACTGCATGACCAACCAACCAACCAACAAGCCAACCAACTAGTCGTGTTGTTCAGCCCTATCAGGTTTTCGAAGCGAGTGATTCCTGATAATATGGCACAAATGTCATATCTTACAGACTACCACAAACCAACTATATACGTTACGCTTTCGTTATTTTATATTAATAAAATTTAGCTTGTCTGGGTGGTCCACTGAATATAATTAACCATATTCAAATCTCTGATTGTTTTTAATTCATGAAAATTATAAAGCCTGAACATCTCTCAACCTATCGCTGAGATATCACTAGTGTTTTTCAAATGTATCGGCATCTTTATAATTCACGAAATGAAGTCGTTTAAAAAACACTTATAGTTTGTGCATATTTATCAGTTTATTTGGAACAGAACACATATCTTAAATATTTGTGACGTCACGTTCTATTAATTTCCTCTATCGCTCGTCACTCAAGGCTGTGACAAACCTGGTATCATGACCCATGCATGTAACATGACACACATCAAAAGAGTTATGGATAAATAACGCTGTCACAAAAATGTTAACACTTACAGTTAAATATAGGTTAGATAGAATATTTCCACTGTCCAAAGAAGTATACGAAGCTGGTGTTTGGGTATTGAAGTTGGTGTTTAGATGATAAAGTTGATTTTTGGGCATCACCCGTTCAATTACAGCTTAAGTCCTCAAACTCTTACAATTGTTTGGGAAAGTATATTCAAAATATACCGCAGCCATTGTCAACACATATTCCACAATCTTGTCTCAACTTGGAATTTGGAACTTTAAGTTAACTAGCCACTGTATGCCATTTGATGAATGGAAAGTAGTTGTCTTGCGTTCTTCTCCAGTCAGAATCGAGTCCCCGATAGTTAATAGAAAAGAACATGAATTCCCACCCGTATTTCGGCCAAGTATGACAAATAAGCCATTTCATACAGATAGCATAGCAAATATACTGACCACGAAAAAAATCTGCATGATATATTTTTTCAGTTTTTCACCCAGGAGCTCAAAACTGTCTATGTATAAGGTTTTTCTAAAGTCCAATGTTACCGCCTGGCCTGATCTTAGATTATGTAACTGACAGGTGAAACCTGGGCAACATGTTAATCGACAATCAGCAGAATTATTCCTCGGGTGAAAAAAAATCATATCATACAGTTTCTTGTTGTTTTCAGTATAAGTTCATACCTGGTGTGTTTCACCCAACTGTCTGTATTTGCCTCCATACAAGTATGACAATTGTCCCATTTCGTAGATAGCATCGCTGTTTAGTTGACACAGAGATTCGGTCTTCCAGAAATTTAGAGATTCACAGTCGTCACTTTTGATACAGAATGACACACACTCTCCAAGACTTCGTGCCGTCTTGTTTTCGTACACCCCACCAAGGTAGACGAAGTTGGTTTCATGTTTCTCGATGGATACCATATAGGACGATCGGTGACAGGTAAGCCGAATATTAACAAAGTTGTCTTCATCATTGCAATAAACCACTCCAAAGAGGAAGACCAAGATAATTATCCTAAACATGACGAAGAAAGCATAAAACAAAATCACGAACAAAATGGTCTTTTGGAAAATTCGTCAATGAATGTTACCGAGGGTGACACCCTAAGTCTTTCTTACATGTACCTCAGATTTCAAGTCCGGTCTGGAGATGAACGTAGATTAAAATATCGTTTATTTAGTATTATTATCTCGTAAGTTCACAATTCCTCATACTTTGTCAGAATAACTGCTTAAAGGACTATTTGATACAAATAGACAGAGCAAAGGAGTCATTTGAATGAAAAAAATCATCAAAAATAACAGTTTTGGGTCTCACATAGTTAGTTGACGGTGATGGTTACTGAACCAATCGGGAGTAACTCAAGGGGTCCTACGAATTGTACGTAATTTTCTTGGATCGATTTCTAAAATTGATTCGTATGAGGTTTTCACGATACTGCTGACGTCATTGGTTGTCTGGCGAGTTTCTTTTGTTTTCCAGTGCCAAATAGAATCCACATTCAAATTTGTCAATTGTCTCAAACTTACATATGTCAGTGGAATAACATACAAATTATACGGCTAACGTCTTCAGATACAAGTTAAAGACTATCTATTATACGGCTAACGTCTTCATATATAAGTTAAAGACCTTTCTATATTGTCCAGAATAGGTGACATTCTCCCAAGTCAGAGCACATATTTCTGCTTCCGGTCGATGCCGTAAAGTGGTATGTGGTTTACGACATTGGAACTGAATATAGAAGCCAATACAGAACTAAAAAAAGAATAAAACATACAGATAATGTGTAAACATGAATATTTTTGTTTATTTGATCATCATAAAATTTTGTGAAAAGAACAAAATCTTTCAGGGCTGGTGTACTCTTTAATAAAAATTGAAATTTGAAAATGGCGAGTATTTTTATCAAACCAATCCATTGGAAGATTCGTGTTGATAAAAAGATGTGTGATTAAATCCGACAAGTCGTTGAGTTTGATGTATAGTAGCATATTTACAAGTTCCTTCTTGAGCTATTGCATACAGTTTTATCTGTTTGCGAGTATGTGCGTGATCGGTCTGACCACCACCACAAGTTCAGTTGTGAGTGTTAACCACTGTCAATCTGACCGGCATGATTGTCAGTGGGAAATGGGTACGTAAGTGTTATCACAGACCACCAAAGGTGGGCTGAGGTGTTATTACATCGACCATGCATCACCACTAGTACTTTTTTATCACTTGCAAAGTGAATTAGATGGTGCCAACATTGAAGGAAAGGATATACTGCAATATCTATAACTAGGTCATCTCGACCCTTCATGGCGAAATGTGTCAATAGTTCATTCACCCACTTTTCTATCACTGATCACAGATCTTTGTGAAAACAATGTGTGTCTTCCTAACACCTGCTTGGGATGAAACGTGTGTTATAAGACTAAAACGGGTTTCAAAATGTATTAATCCACGAAATGCTCCATATATTTTGACATCAAATTTCCGGAAATTCGGGTATTTTTTTTCATTTATTTTAGAAAAGTCCAGCACAAACCAACCCATACCGGTCCAGTGTTAATGCATAGGGGGATACTTGGATACCCGTAGAAAACCCACATCGTTCAGCTGGGCAAAACTCGAACGATACCCCATTTTGCTTTTATACGCCCATCTATTCAACTTGAAACCCAGCCAGTTGTGTCCGGGTTCAAACCCACACATCGTGGTAATAGGATGGTGAGATCCAGACAGCTGGTTGCCGACAATCGATTTTGTCTGCAATATGATATGTATACCCGGGATATAGTAAGTGTTTCCCCACACAAAATTACTATTTGTTCATTATTATCAAATTAAAGAGTATATTTTCGGTTAACATGAAAGTACATCTGTGTCTGTGATAATTCAGAGTTTATGCATGAATGCACACAGGAAACATTCATGGTGCAAACGCCAGATCTA
The DNA here is from genome assembly GCF_964340395.1 of Glandiceps talaboti. Lineage (NCBI taxonomy): Eukaryota > Metazoa > Hemichordata > Enteropneusta > Spengelidae > Glandiceps > Glandiceps talaboti. The sequence goes on along the minus strand of NC_135556.1, from coordinate 4,877,384 downwards.
TTGGTTATTCTGTCATCCGGGTCATTCTAAATCAACATACACATGATCTATAGAGGTACTTGTATCACTTGAATTACATTACTCAGTGAGAATCAGACAAATACCGTCCTATTAGGTATACTGTTCCTGTTAAATATTCCCTTGAAAGAGCGCGTCACAGAAGGATCATATAATTGGCTCAAAACTATGGTCAAATGATACCCTTTGTTTGATACTCCAAACAGAAAAATGGTCCACCCCTCTGAAAGTGTAGAGTTCCTAAATTTGCATTCTAGGTAATAAAACATCTGGTAATTCCAAACAATATAAATGAGACATTGAGGCGATGCATCTATTAGGATTGTTGGCAGCGGATAGGGACGGTGCATTGTGCGGGAAGTCGATCTCCTTACCTTTTGTTTCTTTCTCTCGAAAACTTTCGTTTCAAGCTGTATGTGTTGAAATTCGTACTTCAAAATGGCTACACAGACGTTTTACGTTTGTACTGCGTTTCTTTCCATCCTTGTTTCATTTATATCAAGCCAACAACTCGGTCAAACGATCAGTGACAAAGTTTTCGACACCCTTTTCGAAAACATGGGGCAAGCGTACGTGAAGGAATTTGCCATAGTGGAAGAAAGACTCGTATTTGAAGTTGTCGCCCAGGTAAGATGAAATGTAACATTTCTCTTTTGTCCCGTCGCAATTTATAGAGTATGAGACGAGTAGTAGTTTATTTATAATTGTATGTGACTTACAATTGAAATAGTTGTCCGGCCCAATAGATGCTAGTCATTTAACAGAACGAGATATGAAAGTTGGAAATATATCGGAAAGGTTTGAACCTGCTGAAGACCTCGCATAAAATTGTTCAGAGTATAGTATTTCTTGCTAGTTTTGCTGGAACTAATTACTCGTCCGTTTCACTATGTTGTAAGCCGTAAAATTTAGTGTTTTTATCGCTTGTTTTCAATTAGCTGCAATAATTGCAGCGTTTGATGTGATTTTGAGGGCTTTTTCGTCTGTTTTTGTGCCTTTTTTCGTTCCGACTTTTAACCCGAATCAAACGCTACAATTCCTCAAACGCAAACGGAAATACGGAACGGACGGAACCGATTCAGACCTGAATCGTACAGTTGGGCGGATTTTTCTGCTAAATTTCGCCTTACATGGCAAAAAATCTGACATTTCCTAACGCCAACATTAATTACAGCGCCTTCAAGACCCAAGAAGTGTTCAGATGTACCCCAATTCCGTCAAAATCGGCAAATGTAGCAACGCATGCAGCATTTTGAAACGGGCAGTACACTGACACCTCGCTCACATTTTCAACGTGGTCTCGTCTATTTGCGTTTGCGTTACATGAATTGTAGCGTTTGATTCTGGTTAAACGTCGGAATGAAAAAAAGGCACAAAACGGACGAAAAAGCCCTCAAAATCACATCAAATACTACCATTATTGCAGCTAGTTTTCAATGAACTTGATTTCTCGGCGGTCGAAGGGGAAAACAATTGGTCACGTCGGAACCTTTCAGAAGTTACTTCATTTAGTACTTAGCTGCAATAACAGTAGCGTTTGCTGTGATTTTGAGGCTTTTCTGTTTTTGTGCTTTTTTGTCGTTTTTGTCGTACAATTCCTGTAACGTAACGTAAACGCAAATAGACGGAGATCACGTTCAAAACGTGAACGACAGGTCAGTGTACTACCCGTTTCAAAAAGCTGCATGCGTTGGTACTTTTGCCGATTTTGACGGGATTGTGGTACCTCTGAAACATTTCTTGGGTCTTGAAGGCTCCGTAATTAATGTTGGGAGTTAGGAAATGTCCGATATTTTGGCAGATACGGCGTAATTCACCCAACTTCGCGATTCAGATCTGAATCGCTTTGCGTTTACATTACAGGAATTGAAGAAGTTGCTTCCAGTTAAACACGGAACGAAAAAAAGCACAAAAGCAAGAAAAAAAACCCAATCACAGCAAACGCTACAATTATTACAGCTATTTAGTATGCATGCATACCATAGGGGACGTGCAAGGGTTGAACTTCAGAATCAGCTGTTTTCCTTACAAGGACGTGTGATTGGTTGTGTACGACAACTAAAATTTAAATGTTAAACTTCAACACGTTATGCTAGGAGTGTGTGGCTCTCTGTCGCTGTCTGTCTGTCCCATTTTCTCTAGAACGACTGGTTCAATTCAAATATTTTTTTGTCTTTGGGGTGACAGCTAGCACTAAAACTGATTATATAGGGGCGAAAGCCATGAATGACATTAGACTAATCGAGGTAAAATAGAAATTAGGCAATGTCTCATTAGTAGTTGATTAGAATCATATGTAATTTGCTGGGTACAATGATTATAGCATACTATTTCATATATTTGGTGGGCGTGGCTTGCATGTTAATGTATAATTTGCATGATTAGTGATTTCGCATAAATAATAAGATGGTGATTGTCTTCTAACCAATTGTCCAATACATCTTACGGGAGGTATTCAATTTACATCTGGTTAATTCTATTCAGGATACCGTGAACGAAGCAGAGTTTTGGGTGATTGATTTTCAACCGTACAAAGAAGATGAAGACAATCTACCAGTGAACCCAGACACTGGCGACATCCTTGCAGAAAATACTGGTGAATGTTCTAATGTGATGCCAATGGGTACCTTTGATTCCAACGGAGCAGGGTACTATTTCTCGGACGATGGTAATTTCATATCTAGGAATGTGTCCATTCAGGATGCTGCGGACGCTAACTTCAAAAGACTTTTCTCGAGTTACATCAGAGGTAGTCAGTATATAGCGCTGGACCAATATGGAGTGAATGCATCGAGAAGAGACTACAGTATGCGATTTGAAGGTATTGTACTCTAGTTTTTTTTATTATCATGTTGAAAACATGAGCTCGAGCGAGATGTCACCGTACTGTCCGTTTCAAAATGCTGCATGCGTTGCTACATTTGCCGATTTTGACAGAATTGGGGTACCTCTTAACACTTCTTGGGTCTTGAAGGCTCCGTAATTAATGTTGGCGTTAGGAAATGTCAGATTTTTTGCCAGGTAAGGCGTAATTTAGCAGAAAAATCCACCCAACTTTGCGATTCAGATCTGAATCCCTTCCGTCTTTTTGCGTTTACGTTACAAGAAATGTAGCGTTTGATTCGGGTTAAACATCGGAACGAAAAAAGAGCACAAAACAGACAAAACCCCTCAAAATCACAGCAAACGATACAATTATTGCAGAGGTCAAACTTGCTTTTGAACTACAATTTCACCAATACGCGAATGAGCTTTTAGAAAGCAGGCATAACTGACTGCATAAATAGAACCAATTGTAGAATTGCAGACGTCTATGGTAGAACTTGAAGGGCCACCTTTTCTGACTTTAGTAACCCACCATTATTAACTTATAATAGAACTTAATTGGTTTCTGACATTCTTTGCACATTTGATATTATAACTGGGCTCTCCTCGACTTTTCAGAATGCAATTGAACTATTTATGTATTCCTAAATACCAGTTTTTGAGTTCTTGTCAAGTGATGGTTCAGTTAGGCAAAGATAAACACGACTTCAAACAATAGGAAAAATTGATTTGATTTTTTTTTGAGAATTTGATTCAACACCACGACCCAGGTACTTATTGTTCGCAATACTTCTATCATAGGTTTGATCAGGTGTAAAAGTAAATGAAGACAATATTGCAAACTGTACTGTAGAAATTCCACTTGCTCTGAAAAGATCTCGTTTCTCTGGAATATGTTGATATTAAAAAAAATTGACAAGGATTCTTTGGCAGAGAAAAATTCCATGGAAAATATTCCACGGAAATAAAAGTAAATTCTCGCACCATTTTACCTTTTGAATGCAAAAAAAATACTCAAATATATCTAAACCAACAGAAATGCATGGACATGATTGAACACTAATCCGTAATGATGCACAGTATTCATTATTGCGACTTAAATACCAACATGTCATAAATTCCCAGTTGAGATACTCCGAACATTTTGTGAATGTAACAAACTGTGCAAGGCCAGAGGCTTAAACTAGATTCAGTCGGGTTATCGGAAAGTTTTTAAAAAAAATTATATAGTACTAGTAGAACACAGTAAGTATCTTTTAATCTACAGTTCAAATTAATTATCCTCAAAACGTATAAACTCAGATTGTGTCCCTTTACCAGTTTTTACAAGTACTGGTCGTTCAATGCGATCCAACATGTCAATTATTTTTTAACATCACAGGGAAGTATTGGGAAAAAGTTCAAGATGTATTTACAGTAGTCAAACGTAGAGACATGCAATCACCTTAATATATGTAAATGTATGTATAAAGTATGTGATAGTAAATTTATCATTTGATGTAGTTTTCAGCCAATTTGATAACATCTATATTTCTCTGTAGGCAATATGGGATACTTTTTCAATTGCACCAACACCGAAGATGAAAATATATGGTCTTTCGCCAACACAACGGACTCCATAGAATACCGAACAACGATGCACGTCACTAACGTCAGACCTATCAATCCATCTGTTGGTACAGACGGGATTGGTTTCGTGTCATCTAGCATCGACTTGATTTATCGACTGAGTCGTATCGCCATTGCCAACTTCGTCCTCAGTTCATCACCTCTTGTTCGACCCGTCATAGATTTCGTCATCGTGACTCCTTACTTCGATGAAGCCGGGCAACCGGTCACCACCAAGGCTAGGATTGAGATTCAGTTCAAAACCGTTATCGGATCCACGCCAACGGATGGATTAATATTGTATTATCTGAATGGTACAGAGACTTATAACCCAGAGAACAGTAATAACTCGTTGTCTGTGGGTGAAAATTTTACTTTGCCATCAGGCTTCAAAGAGTGTACATTCTATGACGCTGAAAACGTGTAAGGGAAATAACAATCCTCTCTTGAGTTGAATTATGAATGCAATATTGGTATGTTTGGCTACATGATGTATCCTTCGACTGCCTTACTTGCACAGACATATTTCGTATTTTGTCAGGATCAGCTTAGAATCTCTAGTTTAGTTTCTCCCTCGAAATCATTAGTTTATATACAAGCCCTGCCTTTCGCTCCAAATTCTACTGGACATGGTGGTTTGCTATTTTCCGCTTTTAATGTCAAAATCTATTCAATAGGAAGATGTTATAGGGACTTCCAAGGGTCATTGACTAGTGAGATGAGACAACAGTAGAATCGAATGCGCCAATTTATAGACGACCACTCGATAGGCAAACCGATCGATTTGAGAAGCGCAAGTTAAATCCTACATCTCCATTCACATGGCACGTGAACGAAATGAGGTTATTTCAATATAGAAAACATAGCTTTCAATGACCTTACAAATAAAATGACACGCTTTCATCTTCCAGGGAGTGTACACAAGAATGGAATTTCCACTTAGTATTAGAAGTTGATGATACTGTTGAAGAAGACGACATGCCGATTGATGCTACAGGTAAATTCGTTTATGTAACTTGAGTAGTATCAATGTGGGGTGGGGGTGGGGGTGGAGGTGGTGGCACTTCAGTCTCGTCTGCTAAGCTTCCATACGTCTATTAGTTATTTTTATTTCATGTAGGTTCGCTTCCACCGGGCATGCTTTGGGATTTTTCCTTTATTTCGTTTTCCACCTTCATGTAGACAAAGCACGTTGAATGTCATTGGTTACATTTTTCGTGGGTTTTAATTTTGTAGGTGTATTCAGCTTCGAATACAGTCAATACATCTGTACGGACACCCTGTCAATACCACCAACGGGATGTGTCAAGACTCCCACCTCTCCATTTCTCATTAGTATGGATATAACTATTCAGGTACGTACCTTTCTTGTTCGATATCGACCTGCCCCATGTCACCGTTGTCAAATTTTAGTTTTTGATATCTTTAAAAGCGAAAACAAATCTATGGTTTTAGCCAGCGGTTTGCTTGCCTCAGTTTGGAAAAATGCGACCACTTCGCTTTTGTTACCAGAGGGTTCAATTTAACCCTTGACCTACAAAAAACTTGCCAAATAATTGATCATTTCAATAGAAATAAGACTACATCTAAATCCAGTTGGGGTTTAAAATGCTTCTTCCCGTACACAAGTACATCACACTCTGGTAATGCAATCATAGGCCAATTAAGTCTTCCCGTACACAAGTACATCACACTCTGGTAATGCAATCATAGGCCAATTAAGTCTTCCCGTACACAAGTACACGTCACACTCTGGTACGTCACTTCGGTTGGTAATGTAATCATAGCTCCAGTCAATATGGATGCAGTGGGACGTTTGTAAATTACCATAAATTGTCTTGAATTGTAGACTGGTGTTTGTAATTGATGCAAGACTTTCCATCTCCCTGTCTTGTCCTTAGACTGTAGTCTTTGTAACCGACTCCGAGAAAGACTATCCATTCCTGTATCTTCTAAGTATCACTGGAGGTGATGGAGCAGATTTAAGAGGAGGTACAAGGGCTGGCAGCAGAGGGGTGAACCACCTCGAACCGATTAATATGAAAATACAGTAAGTCCATCGTCCTTTACAAAACATGGTCTCTTTAAATTCTATGATTAACATTTATTTGAACTTTGACCTCTACATCCTATGTTAACCATTTCCATTGATCTGTGCACGAATTTATTAGCATTTAAAACAGATTTATGAATGAAAAATGTATGGTCGGCTTCTGGTTGAATGATGACGTCATTCTGTATTGAAAGTTCAACTTAATCGTGATACCGGTGGCCCATGTTTGATTACAAGATTTTATTATATCGAAACAACCAGTCAACTGCGAGTGCGTCAGACGTGAAATCCTTCAGTTGTCTCAAGGCTTCAGATTAAAAAGTCGTTTTCATTTCGAAATATTTGCGCGTTTTGGAAAACGTAACCAATCGTACAACTGTTAATTCTCTGCAATCTTAAATGAACGAGGATGCATTATTGCATCAGAACATATCAATACTCTGAGTAATCCCTGTATACGGACAAGAGCACCAGGGAGTAATCATTTTGAATCTAGTAACTTAAGGTTGCCAAAGCAAGTATATGATTTGTCGGTCTTTACTTCATGTTCTTTTTATACACTTTCATTTCATTACAGACTCCAACCCGATTTCCTTCGAGACTACTACGACTTAGAATTGACACTGTTCATGGTTTGTAAAGAGGATCAAACGGATAACATAGGTGTAAGTTACTCTCAATTTACGTTAGTTAAATTACAATATTTATATCTACTATTTGGGCTCTACTATTTATTCAACCTAAAATCTATTATTTCCCTAAACGCTTTTCTGACTTCCATGTTGCCAAATAGGTTGAAGTCTTTACCATGTAAGGTAGTGGTTAGTTGTGTCGAGTCTGTTCATTGGTGATTACACCGGACGATGTGCCGAGTCTGTTCGTCATCGGCAATTACACTGGAGTAGAATTCTCGAATCACAATTACTTCACAAAGAGAACTACAAACAAAATGAAAGTAACAAACTTTCAAATTTGGTACGGATAGATTTAACTTGTTACTGATGTTTTATCGGTACTATTGTACAATTGCGATCTTTTCAGTCTTTTAGATCATCGGCTATTAAACGCTTTGTGGCTGTTTCATGTTTTTAGGGTTGCCTGGATGTTTCGACCACAAATAGATACATAGCGTATAGAACTGACGATTTCCAATTTGTTGCATCGGATGAGAACAATCAGGACGTGGTGTATGCAATGGATACCTTTGACGGGGACAATTGGGTACCTGATGGCAGCAACAGTTCCTACCAGTATCTAGACTACCATTCCTACGACACGCCAAATAAAAGATACGAAATCGATTTTACTAACTCTGCACTCTCCCAAGAAAGACTGGAGTATACCATCACTACTATCTTCAGATTGGTCGAAAAAGCTAGACGTCGAAGACGAAGACTTATTACAACGAAAAGTGCAATGAGGAATGGTGAAGTCATCATCATTCAACATTCGATGAACCCATTTGCCAAGGAAGAGTATATTACAATGCCTGAAGTTGGAACTCAAGTCCGCAAACGAAGGGATATATTTGAGCGAGCCCAGGACCCAACAGGTAAGCCTATATGATCAAACAAGGAACATTTCATTGCAGAATTTGTAAATTGTGAGTGTAGACCGATCAATGTATATGTACTTATCTCGGACCACTAAACTATTTGGTGTTGGATGGTTTGAGACTATACATACTCGTATGCACTGAAAAATGTGAGGTCTTGTTTCGCCCAAGTCGGCCGATTGTGAGAGCGCCCCGACACGGTGTATCTTTCGACTACCAGATCACCGGACAGTAACCCACACATTTCCTATTGAATATAAACTTAAATGCATTTCATAATCATCGAATACATTATTATTAAGTGTTATTTTGGTAGTGCGTTGTGCGACAATTACTCCGAATTCAAAGATACTCTTAAAAACCTTGTATTGTCTGTACAGAATAAAAACAATAGACAGGGATTTCTCTACGACTAAAAGGTACCATCGTCTGAGGAAGTTTACTTCTATGGTGGCGCCATTGTTTAATAGTTGATCCCATTCTCAGTGTTGACCTTTTTGAGATCATATTACAAGATAGTAGGTATTAGATCAATGTAGTCAAATACAAATATGATTTTGTACGCAATGAAATTTTCCTCAAATTTCGTATTCCGGTTTGTGAAATGTTAATTGACCAGTTTTAGACGTAGGCACATACGAGTACTTCAGCGAATATCAGTACAAATGCACTGCAGACCAAGATGCCTTTTGACTTTACTTCTCAAAAACGGCCTGTATTTCACCATGAGCTTAGCAGGGCACCTCTATCTTAAGATTGTACTAAATGTTATCCATGAGAGTAACGTTTTCTATTTTTGTATTTTTGTAGGTGAACACGTTGCTTTCCAGTTTGCTGGATGTCCTAAGTACTCCCTCTACGACGACACTTCTTTAGCCTGTCAGTGCGAAGACAATTCTTACTACAGTACGGCGTCATACTCCTGTGAAAAGTCACCAGTGGTTAAAGTCAATGACGATAAAACTGGCCCATCTTCCGCCGACAAGCCTCAACCACTTGTCATAATTATGTTGTTGAAATTACTTGTGTTCATTCTTTATCGTCTGTTTTGATGGTAGACAAATCAAATGAAATTCTGTGCATATGAATTACTGTCTTGTTCTTTGTAGATAGTTTGATGTACGCTTGTATATAAAATATAAAAATGTCGATACTTATAATTTATAATCTATATCGAAGTCTGTGGTATTTTTTTCAGTATGATTCAAGGATTATGAAAGGCAATATATATTGCAGTGTTGTATTGTGTATAAATACACAAAAAACTGTACATTAATCAAAACGTTTTCATTTGACGATTTTCCCTTACGCCAATGTATAGTTGCTATATTGTACTGTGCGTTATGGTGTGTTGAATTAATAGACGAGATTTCTTTTACCGCCAACGTAGTCTATACAACCATTTCAACTTCTATAGTGTTTTCTGACAAATGTTCGTTTTGACTCCATAACTTGCTGAATTGAGCTATCTGAAATTGTATGTTACAGTATATGTATATATATTCTGACTATCGAGATGAAAACTAAACACTTGCATTACATTACAAGTACATAACCCTTAAAATAATTGCAGAGACGTCACAAGCATAGCCTACTTGACTACCAGACGCTGCTACACTATTTCCGCTATCTTGGATCCTAACTGAACATTAAGATTTTTTTGAATTTTTGCTCGTCCATACGAGATGGAAAGGGAAGATCAGAAAGTCGGGATAGTATAGCGTTAGTCCTTCAAGACTACAGGTAGGCTGTCACAAGCACGACTGCACGATTAAACAGTAGTCGACCATCATCGTCAGCACTCTACGTCGTGATGGAAATTAATGTATTATATCGAACGGATCGTCAAATTTAGTAATTTTACGTTGTCCGGCCAGACACGTGGCTGTGTAAAATCAGGGATAATTCTGAATGACTTGCAAACTTTACACTTTCGATTATCATGAACCTCCTCAAAATAATGCACACTGACGGTGACATTTTAGAATACTGCCACTTCCACTTAATCTAACTCGTTTGGTTACAACTTCCATATTATTTTGATATATACTGTTTAATAACTATCAGAGTTTTTTTAACTTGTATAATTCCTGTAAAGGATGCAGTCGACATCAAAATGCATTCAAAGTGGTACTTAGTCTGTAGCCACTGTCCCATGGCCCGCTTTGAAGCCCGTACCAAATGCACATGCATCACGTACGTTTAATAGACATTGATATTTAGGAGCAATATGCTATAGTATGCGAAAAGAGAATTTGTAACAGGGACTTGCGTTCTATTTTTTAAAATTCTATTTCGTATCTTAATAGTGGTGAGAAATCTACTTGTAGATAGACTAAATACGAATAGATATTCAACATATTAAATTAGTTGGGAATAATGTTAATGCAAAAATGTCGTTATGAAAGTAAAGTAAATCAACAGGTTATAACGGACGATGAACCTGTGTTAGTCATTTGATTTATCACAGACGTCTCTCTGGATCTACCAAGCTGGTGAACGTTTTTGGTTACGAGGGGGAAGGATAATCAAAAACAACGATAAAAGAACAAAATGTCCAGTTTCCGTCCAATTTTCTAAAATCCAGGAGCAACGTGGTTAAGAGGTGATGGAAAATACACAAAATGACTTGGTAACCGTGACTTGTGTTCAATAATCTCACATATTCAAGAAGTTAAGAGGTACAGATTGGAAAGGTGCCATCAGGAGAAATTACAAAGAATTGATTTCGAAATGTCAATCCTTTGTTTGGTTTCCCTAAAACAATGACGCTTTAGATTACGACACGTCTTCATTTATCTAAACAAGAAGGCGATCGATGTTAATCGACCCAAGGGTACGACTAGTGGGCAGCGCCCTCTTCAGGATCCTTGTAACAGAATTATCGCGTTTATACCAATACATTTTACATTTAGTCCATATTTCTTAATCTCAAATGATATCCCCTAAATAGTTTCCACGAAGTAGAGGAACTTAATGCTATGATTTGAACGACTTTGGTGATGTAGCCGGTTATCTTCATTAAAAAGACTTTCTATTGATCGAGCATCTTCAAAGTTCAAATCGACGAAATTCTAATTAACATAAGAAAAAGTACAAACAAATAGCGACAACTGAGTGAAGATGATCTTGCATCCCTAGATAATGTTATTGGGGTGCCTAGAACACACGTACGCCTTGTGTGAAGATGATCACATTTAAAATTTTATCCTTTGCCTTCCTTTTGAGAGTGGTTTATTGCAATGATGAAGACAACTTTGTTAATATTCGGCTTACGTGTCACCGATCGTCCTATATGGTATCCATCGAGAAACATGAAACCAACTTCGTCTACCTTGGTGGGGTGTACGAGAACAAGACGGCACGAAGTCTTGGAGAGTGTGTATCATTCTGTATCAAAAGTGACGACTGTGAATCTCTGAATTTCTGGAAGACCGAATCTCTGTGTCAACTAAACAGCGATGCTATCTATGAAATGGGACAATTGTCATACTTGTATGGAGGCAAATACAGACAGTTGGGTGAAACACATCAGGTATGAATCTCTTTGCAGTTACACTGTTCTAAAAAACGGGACAATTAGCGATCATTTACTAGAACATGACGAAATAAGAAGTAGTTTAGAGGTCGCCCGACAAAGCTCGCCCCAAAGTACCATATACCAAAATAAAAAGAAGTGATACATGTATTTTTCCATCACAAAATATATTAAACACTGTTTAGCCGCCATGTTATGACTTTGTTTTATCATTAATGTTACGAAGCTTATGAGAAGTACATTATCAACAGAAAACGTCTTGCTTTGAATTCAGTTTACAGCAGTTTCGGGGACAGTTTTTGATTTTAGAAAAGTCTCCGAATACAAAAATGTAAAAAATTTCCATTCATGAAATGAGTTGTATCTTTGTAATAAGTCCAATAAAAACTTTATTTTAAAGACACAAAAAATACCTGTTCACTAAAAAGTGTACATCTTGCGGTTATATCGCATTGTAGTTGGGAAGAGGGATTTATACTGCGTCATTTATCGTTTTCTCCAAACACTGGGTACATTCAGAGATTTGTGTGAAGGAAATCTATCATATGCCCATATGTACTCATACAAAATCACGAGTGTATCACTTGGTATCTATTCACTTGGTGGGTGGGTGGGTGGGTGGGTGGATGGATGGATGGATGGATGGATGAAGAACAAATATACGTAGTGCGTTTAAAACACCACTGTACGTTCAACGAGCAGTCTGTGGTATATAGTAATCATTTTAAGGGGCACAAACTGAGTTCATACCTTTTTGGGTGTAATTTTGCAACACACTTAAACTGTACTCGTAGTATCTACTGAAGGATGCATACCTAACCATCACTTGCAATTGACTGAACTCAATCCTGGTATTAAAATATAACTTATAAACTGTCCAATGACGTAATTTATTATACGTAACACATAAAAATGTCCAGGAACGCTACTGGGCAATCAAATGTTCCAACAATGCATGAAGACAAATGTAATGTAATAGAAGGCATAAATCGACATTAACACTGTACTAGAATAGTGTAATCAAGGTTTTGTGCAAGTATTTACACTTCAGTAAGACTGTTTCTTAAACATAGGTTGTGCCACCTTAGGATTGTTTTCAAGTCAAGTGTGTTACAAAGTAAAAACCTGAACGTTTGAAATATTAAGAGTTTCCAATTGTTGCAACGACAACTTTGTTGTATTTTGTTGTGCGAGTATTCGAGTATTTCGTGCGACATGCTTTTCAAGAAGAAAAAGAAAAACAACAACTTATTCGATAAATTACCATTCTTTGGGCGATCAAGTCTTCAGCTTAGACTATATCTGGTACAAACAAAATCGATTGACCCCACGCAGACACAAAGGAATGCAATTAGACATGTGCTATAAATAGCCCGGCTAATTTGTTGTTTTGACTTAATAATATATATCCTAACAGATGAGTAGAGTACATAATAATGTAATATTTAACAGTTTATAATGGTTTTTACCCGGTGAAAATACTTGTACATAAAAGCTAAATTAACGCTGGTTGCGCCTCATAAATAAACAGTTCAAATTCTTTCTGTTACTTTGTTCAAGAAAACTCCAATCTATAATCCAGGTACAAATCAACGGAAAAAATGAGGGGTTACCGTACAAATTGAATAGATGTCAAACTGATATAAAAATGAAGCCACTTTAGAATCCAATATGGCCGACGACTACTGCGTTATCTGTATGTGAAAATAAAAGATTGTTGATTTCATTGAAAATAAGATGGTGGACCACAAATTTCATTTATTACATGTATTACAAAAGGACCAGGAACAAGCTTCCTTAGGACCAAGTTTGGAGAGATTTTATGGTCTTTGATTTCCAGGAAAAAAAAAAGTCGATCATCGAGGCGCACTCTACCTTAAAATATTATAATATTGATAGCAAGGTTGATGACATGATGGAGGGCTTTCTATATTTTAGTGGAGTACGTATAATGGATTACGTCATCGAATCTTTCATGTTTGAATTGTGTCGATAGGAAGTGATGGCCATGGTTAAGTATGAATCAATAAACAATGTAGTACAGGTACCATAAAAAGTTACCCTACAAAATTACAGAAACACTTTTTTTTCGCCTTAAAGCCACAGTAGCAGTGATTGAAACCATGACGATAGTCAAGTTATCTTTATAAGTTTTAGTCATTTCTATTTATGTATGCTATTTATATATATATATATATATATATATATATATATATATATATATATATATATATATATATATATATATATATATATATATATATATATATATATATAGCGCTCGCTAAGGCATGGATAATGACGACTGCTTATCAAACCCTTCCAGTAATTATTCCTCAAATTTACAATCTGTCGATCAACAAGTGATCCGTGGCTTTGTACTTACATGCCGGTGTACACCGTTGGGTGGGGTGGGGTCACTGGGGTGGTGTGGATGTGTGACCGTGATAGGAAAATAAACGAGGAGTCAAATGGTAACTGAGCTCACAAAAGCTTTATTAAGCTTTTTACTCATTGACAAGTGAATATACCTTCAATAAAAGCACATTCCAGTATAACGTTAATGTTGACGCATGTCTTCTATAACATTACGATTGTCTTCTTGCTTTGTTAAAACAGGTAAGTGCAAAGTAGGAATTTGATGACCATTTTTTGATACGTACGATAAATTACGTCATCATATCGTTTATAAGTTATATCCTAATACCAGGTGTGAGTTCAGTCAAGTGGTGGTTCAATAAGGAGAATACTGCAAGTACCTTTTAAATATGTAGAAAACAATTACATGCTAAAAAACATATAAACTCAGCTTGTGCCCCTTTAATGTGTTTGGACGGTTTCTTCTGTATTTTCCAACGGACTAGAATAATGAAAAATAACGAAATATACTGAGGTTAAAAATTTCAGGATATATATTTTTCGATATAAGGTTGGGTTGATTGTAATTTTCACTTTCTTGCCTGTTTATTTACTTTTCTAAGATACGGGATACAAATCTCGATAGAAAATGAAATTGGAGGAATATCGGCTTTTTTGCCATTTTCAATTATAATTTAGTTGGACAACTTTCAACACAATGAAGAGTCCTTGGCACATTTTCAAGTATCACCTCAAGACTTTCTCAAGAGCGTTTAAATCAATATTCAAATGAATAAACAAGTCAACGAACCCTATAAATGATTTTTTTTTACAATTCAGATTCTCTTACCACGAGTCTCGAGTTTGTTCAGGCTCTCATGACGAATAAAACCGAGGTGTTTATTAAAATACATATACATTTTCACTGCATATAGCGCCATAGATACGATTGCAAGTGAAAAGCTAGAATAGATGTTGCATTTTATTGTTTAGAATGACTATTTTTTCTCTTAATTCTGTATATCGAAAACTACGAAACTGTAAGCCTGGCTCCTCATTGATATCGTATAACAGTTAATTAATGAAGTACTCTCAATATTATTATGATCTTTTTTGGCGTTTTGTGTACAAATACGCAACCAAAGTTATCATTTCAAGATTAAGAATTCGATTCAAAAGAGAGTAAATAACGCATTTGTCTTGATGTAGGATTCTTTGGGTGGTTGCCATGGTGATCCATGTCAGAATGGTGCGACATGTACTGAGATTTGTGACGGCAGTGCTCGATATTATGAATGTACGTGTGCTACAGGGTACGAAGGCTACGACTGTGATTCAGGTACGTACGTCACGCGTTATTCCAAAACATACACGTACCCTACATAAATACAACGGGAATCGTGAAACCTGAAACAAAATGACGTCTGGCTAGACAAAAATCTTACCAACATTGCTACGTTTTATCATCTGTCCAGACAAATATTTTAAATCTTATGGTCTGACAAGACAAAATATGTAATTAAAATTGTTACTGTTTTGCATGACAAAAATGAAGTACAATAGCTACATTTTTGTCAATTAATTAATTAATATAAAGTAAAAGTTTATGTGTCAGTTTATTCTTAGGGAGCCTTCAGTAATTACATATAAAGGGAGTGGGTCACTTTTTACAAATCGGTTCAAGGGGAGGGTCATATTTTAAAAAAATGGATAAGGGGAGGGTAACATTTTACTTTGATTCACTTTACTGTCCAACTTTGTATTATTTAGTGATTTTGGCATCCCACCGCTGCCACCAGTTCTACATCCCATTGCTGCCACATTGGTTAGGGTTCAGTTTTATTAGGGCAAGGGTTAGATACTGCATTAGCAGAACATATCAATCAAATCACGGCTGACAGATTTTAACATGCAGTGAATCAATTGTCAGTTATGATGTAAGGAGAGGATTAGGCCTGGCAATAGTAAAGGATGTACAGTTTGGCTAGATATTAGGAATCAATAATATTGTAGAGATGTTGACATCGGTCACGACCATGTCGGAAGTGTGCCAATCTA
This sequence comes from Glandiceps talaboti, assembly GCF_964340395.1. Taxonomy (NCBI): domain Eukaryota; kingdom Metazoa; phylum Hemichordata; class Enteropneusta; family Spengelidae; genus Glandiceps; species Glandiceps talaboti. Next base: position 4,861,370 of record NC_135556.1, on the reverse strand, counting down.
ATCGTTGGGAGTGTGACCTTCAGCTGAGCCAATGAGATCCAAACACAGATATTAATTAATGCAGTGCCTTCACGCAAATTCACTCTGGTGAGATGTAAAAGTAGTGAGAAATACCCAACGTAATGCCTTTAAAACTGTTAACATCCAGTAGATTTAAGTCATTACTATTGACATTTTAACATATATTTTGAAATATTTTTACAGGGAGAGGGTCCTGTTTTAGAGTAAGGAAATGAACGGAGGGTTACTTTTTAGCACAGCGTAATCGGGGGAGGGTCACATGTTACACCACAGCCCGAGCCTGTATTTCCCCTGCCCTCCCCATTGTAATTATTGAAGGCTCCCTTAGTGGTAATAAAGAATGGAAAACAAAAACTATACAGAATGGAAAAGATATTCTAAAAATAAATCATTATTATGTACTATATATAACCAATCAATGTTCGTATATTGTGTAATCGAAAACAATTTCTATTCAATAAACACTGAACATTACTTTTGGTGAATACCAAATGACATCTTTCAAAGCTGTCTCCGTTATAAATTAAACCCTCAAATAATTTTTTCTTTGTTTTTCAGCTATGTGTTACACCCCTAGTGCCCCTACGTATGGCTATATCAGTGGTTCCTACACTTACCCAGTATCTAGTGGAACACAGATCCAAATGTCTTGTGATAACAGCTGGTACAGTTTGAGTGGCTCCAGTACAGTCACGTGCAACCAGGGCAGCTGGACTGCATCGCCAACCTGTACTAGTAAGTCATTGCTAACCCCCCCCCCCCATATCAACATGTATTATTAAGTCATTGCTACATGTATGTTGTACCCCTCCCGTCAACTCGAACTATTAAGTCATTGCTATGCTGTACCCCTCCCCGTCAACTCGAAGTAGTAAGTCATTGCTATGTTGAACCCCCTTCCCGTCAACTTGTACTAGTAAGTCATTGCTATGCTGAACCCCCTCCCCGCCAACTTATACAAGTCGGCTGAAGTCATTGCTATGCTGTACCTAGTCCTGCTTCCATGACGGTGCACGAGTCTGTATTACTGACTTGACTCTAAACACACACATACATACATGGAGGGGGAGGGACAATTGTCAGAATCGAGTCCCGAATTCCTCCGTATGCAAGCAGGACTATGCTGTACCTAGTAAGTTGTTAATGTGTTGCTGCTCACCTCTTGATTTGCACCGTATGCAAATCACAATCAAACTGAGTTGTTGGCGTTCGTATACACATTTTCAACTATTATTAATTAGCAATACAATCATGATAAATGAATACATTTGAAGTCTTTCTGACTAGCTAGTATTGAAATTGTCAATATTTTGTCATATTGATGTTCATCCTCCTTATTCCTATCCAGGATGTAGTGGGGTTGCTGTGGGATGTGAAAGTGGTGCCATACCAGATAACCAGATCACAGCCAGTAGTAACTGGGCTTGGAATCATTACTCCAGTCAAGGTCGTATAAACTATGCCCGAGGTGGTTATTCCTATGCATGGTGTTCAGGCTCTAACTCGGTTGGTCAGTGGTTACAAGTTGATATTGGGTCTAATAAAATGGTAACTCAAGTAGCTACTCAGGTAAAACATTGTCAACAAGATATTATAGAAAAGTCATCACATCGCGTATAAACAGTTATATTATAGTGACACAGTATGTATGTAGTTATGTATGTATGTATGTATGTATGTATGTATGTATGTATGTATGTATGTATGTATGTATGTATGTATGTATGTATGTATGTACGTGTGTGTGTATGTGTGTGTGTGTGTATGTATGTATGTATGTATGTATGTATGTATGTATGTATGTATGTATGTATGTATGTATGTGTGTGTGTATGTATGTATGTATGTATGTATGTATGTATGTATGTATGTATGTATGTATGTATGTGTGTGTGTTTGTTTGTGTATGTGTGTGTGTGTGTGTCTGTCTGTCTGTCTGTCTGTCTGTCTGTCTGTCTGTCTGTCTGTCTGTCTGTCTGTCTGTCTGTCTGTCTGTCTATTAAATTTTGCATACCTAATATTACCCCGTCTTAATTTCTTTCATTTCTTTATCACCTGACCGCTGTCTGCTCATACATATGCTTATATATATATATTTTGTTTAACTTTCTTGATGCACTATATTTCGATAATTGATGTGACGTTAGGAAATGTCACGTAGTGTAATAATCTTGTATGTATGTGTATAAGAATTCTTTGACCGATGACGCCGTGATACGTCACTTAATCAATCTTTATCCTGTATGTTCTCTTACAGGGACGTGGAGACGCTAGCCAATGGGTTACTGCTTATAAATTATACTATGGTGATACGAGTACTTGGGCGTATGTTTACGAGGATAATGGCTCTCAGAAGGTAAATAATGTTGTCCTATAAACTCTATCATTCTAAATGTCTCTAGCTTACCTCTCCTCTACATAGATAGATATATGATATAAGATAGTAATAACATGAGTACATACAAAGCCGTTAGACGTTTCAAACGGTGTATGCCAACTTATTTGGGGAAACTCATTGCTGCATGACCTGATCAAAGGCTCTGAGGTAGATTTTTCAAAAGCGTCACTTCATATTATCGTGGAACCCTTGAAGTCTTTAAAAGAAAAGAGATACAGAAATTGGTGTAAAAAATAAAACTAGACGACAGACAGTTTTCAATCTTGCTGTTAGATGTACAAAGATGTGTCCTCAAAAATTCTCACACATATTATCGACATATTATCATAGTTACAGAAATTTTCTTTCCTGAGCAAACCACTGAGTCGATACAAACTGGATATAGAAGACATATTTTATTTTCGTTTCTGTCTACAAGCGTAATTTCAAAGCATCCTATGTCGTGTTTTTTATGAAACAATTTTATCATTGAAATATTTGTTTTTAAATTGTTCCTTTTATTGGTTTTCAGGTATTTTCAGGAAACTGGAACAGCCATACGATAGTTTACCATGCCCTGGGTGATAAGTCCTTTATAGGGCGTTACGTACGTTTTGTGGTTCAATCTTGGTATAGTCATATGTCAATGAGAGTTGAAGTCTACGCATGCACCGGATAGTCGCCATGACGACGAGAGACGGTGCCTTAGTCCACGTGTTATTAGTTATCATGGTTACCGTTGTTGGAGATGACTGTAAGAAAGCTTACAGCCAAGTACCTGTAAAAAACCTCAAAGGCTAAACTTATTAGAAAAGTGTACAGATAGATACGAGCTTAATAGAGCCCAGTGGGTGACTATGTGGGATTCTTTGCCTTATGTTTAATAGGTCCGGCAGTGAAACAAGTTGAAACATAGTTATTACTGGTTGGAATAACAACAACAAAGATGTCTTTACTTTGTGTGTTTTGCAGTAAACAACAACAACAACAACAACAACAACAACAACAACATCAACAACAACAACATAGTTCCATTCATTCACGTCGTTCATAAAAAAAACAATTCTAAACAATAATGCTAAACACCCTTCTGGAGATTAACATTGTCTTTACTCTCAAAGAATGATTATATACAGTAATAAATATTAAATATTACATAATAAATATTATTTGAAAACTTTAATCGTTTTTAAGTTTTTTAAAGTACATTTTATCAAATTGTGATTTGCGCCACCTAGTGTCCAAATCTGTCTTAGTTATAAAGTGATTCAAATAGACACTCTGAAATTCAGATTCTTTGATGATGAAATAAATGTTCAAAGTGTGTCTTTTTATGTCACCTTCTCTGATAGGTCAATTTTCAAATAGAAAGTAAATTGAAATGCGACCACCAGAGGAAAGCACCTTCAGATTCACATGTACTATTGTTTGCCTTCACCTGGAATGATTTTCTAAGGGTGGCTAGCTGGCTGTCTGAAACTCTGTTAGTGTTCATGTGTGTTCGTGTGTGTGAGAGAGAGAGAGAGAGAGAGAGAGAGAGAGAGAGAGAGAGAGAGAGAGAGAGAGAGAGAGAGAGAGAGAGAGAGAGAGAGAGAGAGAGAGAGAGAGAGAGAGAGAGAGAGAGAGAGAGAGAGAGAGAGAGAGAGAGAGAGAGAGAGAGAACTAAGTATCATAGATTTGATAATCTGAATGCAAGAGAGTGGTGTATTAAAGATTTGATAATATAACTACAATGAAGCAAACTAATTAACTTTATACATTCTTTTATTTCACAAAAATCACATATTTACATGCTACATAAATATTCATTCTCTCTCATCTACTCACAAAATAACTTTTTTTTTAATTTACTTCATTTTCTCTTCAATTAAAAAGTTTTACAAATCTATGTCAACATTAAAGCCTCTCCCCTAAATCACCCCCCCCCCCTAAATCACCCCCCCCCCATCACACCAATGGATATATTTGAAATAACTTTACAAGGAAAGTTCAGTTTAGATGTTCCTATGAAGGCGATTACTATGAACTGAGTATAATGATCTTAAAGAATGCTAGTGAAGAATAGTCAGTCTGATGTTTTAAAAGTTGATATGCATGCAGAGACTGATGCAACTTTGGAGGTGATTCTCATATATACATATGCAACAGCAGTTTGTAAGATTTGAATGTCTGCTTTCTCTGAGAGCTCTATTCATTGAAAGCAGACTGCTGGATATTAAAGAATACTGTATTACACCATAGACCTTACACAAAGGGTCTATCTATGATTACACAGTTCCCTTGATATACCAACTACAGCATGACTGCAATCCAAACCTGGATAAAGTTAGTCTCCTCACAAAGAGCACTCCTAGATCATTATGCTAAACACTTGGGACCATGCTTTAATGTAACATATCTGAACAATAATGAATTTGAACTTGGCTACACTTCAATTTACCTAACATGGCTTCTATATCAATAATGAACTTGGGACATGGCTTTTGAATTTGACACAATGATGCTGGTTCAGGTCAAAGTTCAGAATGCATTTACCAAGGTAAAGAATACATCCTTGTACTTAGGGTAATAGCAGAATGTCACACAAACTCAATAAACAAACTTTGTTTGTTTAGGGGGGATGGGGGTCTAGCATCAGTGCCATATTTTGAAAACTTTCATTCCTTCAATGATAAAAGTTCTGTATTTACTACTGAGTGAAGTTGATAACCCTTAAGTTAATTCAAATTTATCTTCTAAGTTCTCTGATACACAGTGTTAAGTTTCAGCTTGTAGTTCACCATCATGTTTTTACATTGCATAGATTGTAGTGTTGTGACCACTGTAATTTCATCATGGTTTACATCATATATAAATGGTGTCAATGTCACACTTGTGAATGTTTGTTTAGGGGAGGGGGTTTTGTCCTAAAAGAACAAAGTTCGTTTGTTGTGCTTGAGTGACATTGTGCAATCGTCCCTTAGTACTTGACACTTGAACCACAATACAGTTCATAGCTTGTGATAGGCAAGAACCATTTTGGTGTGAAATGACAGTATCTATTATTGGTAATTTGATTACATCTCCTATCTGTGGTGGTCTACAAATAAATCCTCACACAATACAGTTTTAATATATATGAATAAATACTAAAATCGATTGCCCAAAATTTTCTTCAATTTGAGAAAAAATCTTTGCTTTTTGAACTTATTATGATTGTTGTTATATTTTATGTAAAACATCAAACTACAACACATAGAATATAATGGTTTTATAAAAGAAGTACACGTAGTAAAAGCAACACATAACTAAAAAAAAAGTTTGTTGCCAGGAATCATTAATTTCAAGTACTATCCAGTTGATAGTGTTATTTTCAAACACAACCAACATTAACACTTCAATGCTAGGAGTTCTACATAAAACAGAGTAAATTAGACTGGCATATCAAACATTTGGTAATCTCCATATTTTTTCTCTACAAAGATTTTCACAGAAGAGTAAGTTCAAATTCTTGTGTAAAAATGTCGGCACAATCTGGTTATTCAAATATATCAAGACACGTCCTCTTTATATATCTTTGTTATAGTTTTTTCTCCACACATTACATTTTTTTACTCCCTGGAAAACTATTACAATGGGTTGTTGTCTTCAAAGATGATAATAACTTTTGAAACGTGTGTAGCTAAACTGAAAGACATAAACATGAGCTGTTCTAGTCATTAAATGCTGTTCAAATTATTCTGGCACTCACAGCTATTCTGTGATTTTGACAGAAACTGAATTAGCATCAACTATATAAGGGATTTTATGTCTTGTTGCATATCTCATGAAATATGTGCGATGATATTGAGAACAATAGTGTTGCTAAGCATTTGATACTTTCAGCTTGACTACCCTAATGTGGTTGCTATGGATGCAATGGCTAACGTGGGATCTCTTGAGATCTGCTGCGAAACAAAAAATGTTGTATTGACATCATTCTCTGTTTACCAGCATAACAAGTCAAATCTGGTTTCCCTCATCATAATCACAGGATAGCTAAGAACTTGTGTGTTGATACTGATGTAGCAAATGATTGGGGGGCATTAACAATTCTAAAGAAAAAGATCTCCAGGCAAACACAGTCTGACGTTAACAATACTGACATAATCATTGCACTCAATTGTAAAAATAACAAATATGACAGAATTCAGAAGAGTGAACCAAGAATGTCACCCCAAGCCATGTTCAATAACCATGGCCAGATTGAGTTTCAATCCCAGGTTCTTACATTAGTGTTATCTTATCAGTGGAGCCAATGTGTTCAAGAACCATGGCCAGATTGAGTTTCAATCCCAGGTTCTTACATTAGTGTTATCTTATCAGTGGAGCCAATGTGTTCAAGAACCATGGCCAGATTGAGTTTCAATCCCAGGTTCTTACATTAGTGTTATCTTATCAGTGGAGCCAATGTGTTCAAGAACCATGGCCAGATTGAGTTTCAATCCCAGGTTCTCACATTAGTGTTATCTTATCAGTGGAGCCAATGTGTTCAAGAACCATGGCCAGATTGAGTTTCAATCCCAGGTTCTCACATTAGTAGAGCCATGAAGATCACATAGGACCAAAATTACTACTAAATACATGATTAATATAGTGCAGTAGATAACAGATGGCCAATGGAACTCTCAGTTTTTCCAAAGCTAAGACCTTGAATTTCTCAGTGTCCAGTCAGTATATCATGGGCATGTCTTTTAGACATATTTTTGTGGAATTGCATATCACTATATACATTACAGTATGTATCATTTTAGATTTGACAATATTATATTTATACATACCTGTGTATTTATGTATTAGTCAGAATTTGTCCTGCCTTCACTATCTAGGCATACTATCATAAGAAGTGTATAAAGTGACATTATTTCCTCAGGAATAAATTAAAAAAGGTGAAATCATAAAAATATATTTTGTAAAATTTCATCTTTTTAAATTATTCTTGAAGAAATAATGTCACTTTATACACTTCTTAGGATACTGGACATTGAGAAATTCAAGACCTTTGCTTTGGAAAAACTGAGAATTTCATTGGCCATCCATTATCTACTGCAGTGTATTTGGAAATCATGTATTTAGTATTTTGTCATTTGAGTTTGAGTTTGCTAAAAATGTATGCTGACTATATTCTTGTACCAGTTCAAGCAAATGATTCCTTAAACATGGAAAGAGCGCCCTCATATTTTCATTCATGGTAGTCACTTTGATAGACGTCACTATGACAACAAAGCCTACACATCACACTCAGTATAAAAGATAAAGTAGAAAAAGTATTGCAGTAAAAAAAGAGATATTTCTATAGACAGCAACTAATTTGCTTTTCTAAAGTTAAGTCAAGTCAAGTCAAGGCAGCTATCTGACATTGTGGGAGTTGAGACTAGACTATAAATGTCTTTGTAGCTTCGATGTCTTCATCTTGTGGTGGTTGTCTTAAATGAAAGTATTCCTGGATATTTCTTTTCAAGCCTTTATTGTATGGATTGTAGTAGTGGCCATGGGCATCTTTCAAGTAGTTGTATCGTTGCCAATTTATTCTCTCATTGGTGGTGATATTGAAGGCAGCCATGCACCACTGTAGAATTACACAAACAATACAATGTTAATGACATAACTTAAAATGAGACTGTTCTCCCTGGTGGCTTACTGAGAAACTGAAGTACTCTCTGGTGAGTTGGTGGAAATGGAAACAAGGCCCTCTGGTGACTTACTGGGAAAATGAGTGGCATAAAAAAGTGAATTTTTATATTTCACTAGCATTAACTGTATTTTGGACATCATAAAAATACCCTAAAACAAATAACATCATAATATATTATACCAGCAGATTTTCAAGAAATAAATACTGGTACCTCTTGTCTCATCTTATCCTTTGACTTTTAACTGTAGAGGGCAGCATTCAGTTGAAAGACAGGAAAAGAACTCTTGGGTGTCACTGAGGGCAGTATTCAGTTAAAAGCGAAGAGAACAACTCACCGTAGCTAAAGTCAAACCAATAGCAATAAAGCCAAAGAAAATGACTTGAACCAATCCAAAAATATACAACCATCTCCAGCCTTCAATCTTGATAAGTGCCATGGCAAATAACTCAGTTATCAAGGCATTGATGGCAATGGTAGTTACAAAGCCAACAAAATATTTCCTGTAAACAGAATTAGGTATAGTGATAAGTTGATGTCTGATGTCATATCATGGCAGTGATAGATGGTAAGTTGATGTCTGATGTCATATCATGGCAGTGATAGATGGTAAGTTGATGTCTGATGTCATATCATGGCAGTGATAGATGGTAAGGTGATATCTGATGTCATATCATGGCAGTGATAGATGGTAAGTTAATATATGATGTCATATCATGGCAGTGATATATGGTAAGTTAATATATGATGTCATATCATGGCAGTGATATATGGTAAGTTGATGTCTGATGTCATATCATGGCAGTGGTAGATGGTAAGTTGATGTCTGATGTCATATCATGGCAGTGGTAGATGGTAAGTTAATATATGATGTCATATCATGGCAGTGGTAGATGGTAAGTTGATGTCTGATGTCATATCATGGCAGTGATAGATGGTAAGTTGATATCTGATGTCATATCATGGCAGTGATAGATGGTAAGTTAATATATGATGTCATATCATGGCAGTGGTAGATGGTAAGTTAATATATGATGTCATATCATGGCAGTGGTAGATGGTAAGTTAATATATGATGTCATATCATGGCAGTGGTAGATGGTAAGTTGATATCTGATGTCATATCATGGCAGTGGTAGATGGTAAGTTGATGTCTGATGTCATATCATGGCAGTGATAAATGGTAAGTTGATGTCTGATGTCATATCATGGCAGTGATCAATGGTAAGTTGATGTCTGATGTCATATCATGGCAGTGATAAATGGTAAGTTGATATCTGATGTCATATCATGGCAGTGATAGATGGTAAGTTGATGTCTGATGTCATATCATGGCAGTGATAAATGGTAAGTTGATGTCTGATGTCATATCATGGCAGTGATATATGGTAAGTTGATATCTGATGTCATATCATGGCAGTGATAAATGGTAAGTTGATATCTGATGTCATATCATGGCAGTGATAGATGGTAAGTTGATGTCTGATGTCATATCATGGCAGTGATGAATGGTAAGTTGATATCTGATGTCATATCATGGCAGTGATAGATGGTAAGTTGATATCTGATGTCATATGCTGGCAGTGATAGATGGTAAGTTGATGTCTGATGTCATATCATGGCAGTGATAAATGGTAAGTTGATATCTGATGTCATATCATGGCAGTGATAAATGGTAAGTTGATATCTGATGTCATATGCTGGCAGTGATAAATGGTAAGTTGATATCTGATGTCATATCATGGCAGTGATAGATGGTAAGTTCTAGTACTAGTCTAAGAGTGTTGGAGACTGCCATTAAAGAAAATCTTATGTTTTTCAATATACAAAACCATTAGATCAGATACAGATATCAACATATCTAGTTTTGTACTTCAGTACTGTAGTCATTGCATGTATGATACATTTCACATTCAAAACATTGGTCGCAACAAAGAGAATCTCAGAATGGATTTGACACCTGGCATTTATCAAAATAAATTCAAAAGCATGACAAATTTGGAAATCACAAGGAAGACATTCTGGTAAGTTCACGTTTTAATAATGCGACTAAAAAGTTAGAATATTTGTCTGTCTTTATGTCTGTGCCTGTCTATCTGTCTATGTCTGCCCATGTGTACATGTATGTCTGTGTATGTGTCTGTATGTATGGGCATGTGTGTATATCTGTATGTAATATGTATGTATGTATGTATGTATGTATGTATGTATGTATGTATGTATGTATGTATGTATGTATGTATGTATGTATGTATGTATGTATGTATGTATGTGTGTGTATGTATGTATGTATGTATGTATGTATGTATGTATGTACATACGTACATACCTATGTAAATAAATCATGCCATGCACTCGTAAACCATAATATGTTACGTATGTACGTACCTATGTATGTATGTATATGTGTACGTACGTACGTACGTACGTACGTACGTACGTACGTACATATGTACATATATATGTATGTATGCACATGTGTGTGAGTGTGTGCGTGCGTGCATGCATGCATGCATGTATGTATGTATGTATGTATGTACGTACGTACGTACGTACGTATGTGTATATGTGTGTGTGTGATTATGACAATATCAATACACTTCTGTACATGTACATGTATATGTATGTATTGTATGTGTATGTGTACTGCATGGCTGTGTGTGCATGTGTCTCTATGTGCCTGTTTGTGTGTATTTGAATATGACAGTACATAGGAATACATAACCGTGATGGTTTAAACGACACACCTACCTGTTGTAAAAACCCACACAATTATAGATGTAAGGACAATGGTGGTCAAAATGTTTGACACATCGATTGCAAACTTTGCAATGTTTGGTTCTCAATGGTTTCACTATTCGACATGTATGACAAAGTCTGCTCAGTGGATTCTTGCCTTGCTTCCACTCATCAAAGTGAGCAACCTGATAAGTCAGAGAATATCATACACACAGTACAAAAAGTAAAAGATAATATGAAAAAAAAGAAATAAAACCTGATCATCATGCTGACCAAACGCAGTGTTTTTCTAAAGTTTTGAGAAAGAAAATCTGGTATTACTTACATGTATATACATTTCTATACATTGTACCATTATTTTAGTTGGGCACCCTCATTTAGATATAACTTGCTTTAAATACTAATCTTAACAAAAAACACTGCGTTGTTATGATACAAACGAATAAAAGTATACTTGCATTCATTCATTCATTCATTCATTCATTCATTCATTCATTCATTCATTCATTCAGTCAGTCAGTCAGTCAGTCAGTCAGTCAGTCAGTCAGTCAGTCAGTCAGTCATTTTTCAGGTTTTGACAAACAATAACACAAATAAAGTTTGACCCCTGGGGCAAGTGAACAAAACTTAACAATGAGAATCAGCTGTAACTGAAATGACTAAATCATGCCATGCACTCCTAAACCATAATATGTTAAAGGGACACAGTCTGTCACTTTTATGTATTTAGTGGCTACTCTTGTCTGGTAAATTTGATATTATTCGAAATACCAAACAGTGCCTATGATGGTTGAATATACATGTACTATGATGTAGTGTAGTCAGCTTGGAATTATGTAGGTTGTAGGTTTGAACCCTGTCGCTGCCATCGTTTCTGAATGGCTAAAGTCTTTGGGCAAGATTTGAAACACCATTGTGTCCCAGTCAACCCAGCTGTATAAATGGGGACTTGGTACAGGTTTAGGGATGTGCTGGGGGTAATAATAACGTAACCCTCATGAAAAGAAATAAAACAACCACCTATGAGGTTATCAAGTCTAACTAAACTTTTATTTATTATGATTTCTACCAACAAGTACAATTTTCATGAGAAACTTGTATATGGCATAAAAGGAACACCACCACATAATATTTTGGTAACTAAAAAAGTAAAAACACATCTCATTCTCAGTTTCGAAGTCTTTTTGTACACATTTAAACATCTCTAGCACACTGTCAACTCAGATTCACTTCTAGGAAAATTATTGGGTGTATTGTGCAGTTGTTTTTATGCACTGACTTCAAAAGTTGAAAACTGGGCCTGTTACAGACTGTACCCCTTTAGACTGTAGACAAGATTACAAACAAAATGACTATCTTCATCTACTACTACTTCTAACAAGCATTTTATCTGGTGTATAAGTATCATCATTTGGCACAAATTTACATGGAATTAATTATGCATAAAACAATTCTAGCAGCTGAGAAAGAAAGAAAGAAAGAAAGAAAGAAAGAAGCTTAAATTACAAAGTATGCCACCACTAAAGTGACTTATATATTTACCTGTTTGATAGCTCTGTCGTATTCCGGTGTATTCTTAGGATAGAAACCTGGGTCTGTTGTGTAGGCCTTGTAAAAATTATACCACATTAACACATTGAAGAACAGAAAAATATAATGGTACTTGGGGAAGAAGGCATATGTAAGTGGTAATGCCTGCAAGAAAAACACAAACACATTGTAAGTAAGATGATTTTATGAGTACTTGTAGGTTACCACACAACAGTACTTGTAATGTTAGCATTACACTAGCTGTAAATAGAACATTTTTTCTCATAAATGTTTTGTTAGATACAATAACTCACTCATAATATAGTACACCATGAACAGTATCACATCAAGATGTGGATAAACATATTTTTGGAGCCATGTACACGATAAATCAAATCAAATTGATTTCTGGGTCCGCACCCCAAAATCAGCGCCCTCAATGGCGATTCTGTACTGCTTATGGATACTATCAACCACTGGTTAACATGTGCAATGTCTACTTACTATAGTATTGGTATTTTAACAATTTGAAGTGAATATATTGTGGTTGTCTGATTGAAAATGATACTCCAGTTACATCAGTACAGGGTAACAGATTCAAATCTAAGCTTTCGCTCAAAATCTTAACTTGCCACTACACTTGTCTACAGATAATATTGATTACTAATTAACAGATACAATGTCATTTTATAAATAATTGACAAATTTTTAATAAATATATCTTCGGTTCTTTGATGAACAAGTCATTGAGAATGACATAGTTCCCGCTATGATTGGGTTTTAAGGAACTGGCAGTTTATGTTGTCATTTTCTTGATATCACTACTCTGATCATGCCACAACACTTGTGAACCTAAATCAAACAGACTTAGATATGTTGTGTCTGCTCGTTGGACATGGAAAATGCCTACTCATGTTGTGTCTCCTCATTGGACATGGGACATGCCTACTCCTCAAGATGACGTGATGGAATAAACCATTCAACAATAAAGAATGGGTCGGGTATGGGGGGGGGGGGGGGGAGGGGGGACCTGTTCAAGCATGTCTGAGTTATGGCTTTTGGACATGAAAACTGCGCCAACAAAATGTCTGCCAGGTAGCCATATCGGATTGTATCACGACGAAAATGGATATGCACATGTATTTCATAGAACACTGTCCTAACACCAACTTTGAATGGGATCTGTTCAAGCATGTCTGAGTTATGGCTTTGGACATATAAAATTAGCAAACAAAATGGCTGCCAGGCAGCCATATTGGATTGTATCACGATGAAAATGGATATGCACATGTATGTTATAGAACACTGTGCTAATACCAACTTTGAATGAGATCTGTTCAAGCATGTCTGAGTTATGGCTTTAGACAGGGAAAATTTGCAAACAAAATGGCTGCTAGGCGGCCATATTGGATTGTATCATGAAACAAATTAACGTGCATATGTATGCCATTGTATGTTGCCCCTGTACCAAGTTTGAAAGAAATCGGTCCAGGCATCTCCAAGAAATGGCTGCGGACGGACGGAAGGACGGACGGATGGACAGACGGAACCCAATCCATAAGTCCCCTTCCCGGACTTCGTCCGGCGGGGACTAATAAATATCCCAGTTGCAGCTAGTGCAGGTTTCACAGGGTTTCATGTATTTCTTATGTTCTTCTTCTTGTTATGAATTGTTGTTCTAACAAAGTGGTCATGTACATCAAAGCAGGAATTGTCAAATGCCACTGATTTCATGTTGTTGCACATCATATGAGAGCCAAGCTTTATACATACAGTATTCTTAGCATACAATAGCACTGGATACAAAAATGGAATTTTAGACTAATATTTTTGAGCATCGATATTACCGAGGGGCTACTTAGATGAGACAATATTCTGTATTTATTCTACTTCTTACTGCAAATACTGTAACAAGAAAATGGTTTTAAGAAATTCATTTCTTACTGAGCAAGCAATCCATGTTACTACTATTGTTACATATGTACTAGTGATTACTTGCATGGGTACTGAAAACACTATTCTATACCTGTATGCAATTGATATGCTAATGCGTGTGCATTCATTCCTTGTACACAAAATCATGTGATTACACTTTAGAATATTTACAGATAAACGTACGTGTATGTAATAATAAGAGAACCCCATGCTGTGTTAGTGCCATTGTAGGTACTCTGGGATATTTACACCTAGTATTTGCAATGCTTTATGCTGTACTTTCACAAGTGTATAATCACAGAAAACACAGCAAGCATTCATGTAAATACTCTGAATATGCCACGCTTGCATGCTTGCTTGATGAAGACAAGTCTCCATACAAGACATATCCCCCACTGGTTTGGCAAAGTTATTCTTCAAATTTAAAGTTTTACCTTGCAAAATGAAGGTTATGGTTAAAAACTCTGTCAGCCATAACCTAATGTAATAGCCCCCTCTAGCTGGTGACTAATTAAAAGACATTTTCAACAGTTTTGCACTGTTGGGAAGAGGTTTAGGACTAAATATTCTCAGTCATTGTAGAACATATACTATTGTGTATTTCCCAATTTACATTGACACTTTATCACATACATTTAGGCAATAAATCTGACAGTGAATAGTAACTTTGCATACTTACTTTGAATATGTACATAGGATAACCCCACAATACCACATTGAACAGATAAAACAATAATGGTGCTTTTGTCTTTCCAGGAGGTCCAAACATAATACTCCTTTGAAAAAAAAAGAATAAATAAAACAATGGTATATTATAAATCTTTATGTATCTTAACAATGACTATAATTAAAAACAATGTAAAATACAATTGAAATAAGGATACGCTTCAGATGGTGCCATAAAGAGGCCAGTGGTTTATGACATTGGCCAAGTCTTTCTTTCACTGTATAAGTGTGCTTGTACCTTTAGCATTCTAATAACATTCTTTAGTAAAATCCAATTTCAAAGTCAATTCTGATAACATTCAAATAAAACTTTATGAATTATTATACCATGAATAAGCCAAAAATATGGAATATATACATCGTTTTATGTCACAACAATGTGCACCTATGTCATGACAACGTGTGTATATGTCAGCGGTTTTGCTGTGTTCGAAATATGAGTCAAAACATTCAAAATTGCTACTATATCCCCCAATTTTTCTTTGGCATTGATATAATTATGTTATTCTTCAATATTTTTCTTCATTCAGCTAGAAAATACTCATGACCTAGTGGCTCGTCATAACAAAGACCCCTTAGGTCACTCATATTTTACTTGGCTGAACAAAGAAAAATATTGGGAATAACATCTAAATAATTGCCCTATTTATGAGTAGTAAAATTTACAAACAATGTGTTTATGAATGGGTAGGATGAACATTTACACTACCTGGACTTTCTAGGCATTTTCCTAGGATTAACCTATACATTTGCAATGGAATGAATATTTCTGCTTAACTGGCTCACAAAACATATTTATGTATGAGAAAACACCGAAAAGTGAAAGTGTTCTTGTAGTCATAATTTGTTCAATGCTAACAATAATTGTTATACAACAGGTCAATACATCACCTGTATGTTTACACAACACATCACATTATAATAATTGAATACCATTTGACTGGGTCTGTGTCGGCCATATGGTTACACACACACACACACACACACACAAGCACACACACATACATATACATACATACATACAGTGACACAGACAGACAGACACATATACACATACATACATACATACATACATACATACATACATACATACATACATACATACATACATACATACATACATACATACACACACACATACACATAGTACACTTGGACTAGTATTTGCATACTGTTTATTATCACTTACTTGCAATCTATGTGAGGTATAAGGCTTTTCTTCTTGTTCACCATCTTTTTAAGATAGTTGTCGATATCTGAGTACTTTCTACCCTCTGCCAACAGGAGAGGAGTTTTACCATTGTTATCTTCACACTCAATATCAGCACCATCCTGTTCACATAACATCTCAACTGATAACAGATCTCCACTTAGACAGGCAAGATGTAACGGTGTCTGATAAGAAACATAACATGTTGATTTGGAAGTGTAGTAATACCAAATACCATAAACTCAGTATGGTACATTTCAGACAGAATAGAATTTGACATCATCTCACATCTGTATTATCTTGGCTACAACCAGCTACTAAAATGGCTAGTATGAATGTCAGACCAGGGTTTGATCACATCTAACACAGTTCTCCTCACAGCTCTTGAAAACAATATCAAATAATTTGTAGGATTTACAGCTATATACATGATAAATCAAATCAAATTGATTTTTAGTTCCGAACCCAAACATCTGGACCTTCAATGGTGATCGTAATTTCAACCGGTTTCTGTACTGCTTATGGATACTATCGACCACTGGTTAACATGTACAATGTCTACTTGTTGGCATTTTAACAATTTTCAGTGAATATATTGTGGTTGTCTGATCGGAAATGACACTCCAGTTACAACTAGTACAGTTTTAACATGGTGACAGATTCAAATTCAAGCTTTCACTCAAGATTCAAACTTGTTACCACACTACCTACAGATAATTACTTCCATTTCCTTGTTTTGACTATGTAACTGTTCTTTCTTTTTGTTATGAAATAAAAAAAATATTTAAAAAAAAAAAACCAAAAAAAACCCAACATGGTGACAGATTCAAAACCAAGCTTTCACTCAAGATTTAAACTTGCCACTACACTGTCTACAGATAATATTGACTACTAATTAACATATACAGTGTCTTTTTATAAGTAATTGACAAATTTTTATTGAATATATCTTTGGTTATTTGATGAATCAAATGCCCCAGTTGCAGCTAGTGCAGATATAATGGTACCTATGAATGTGTAATATCACAATAATACTACGAATAACATAAGGAGAAATTTATTTAGGAAATCTTTTGCAAAGTTATTTCTTCAATTTATTCTTTGTCAAGTGCTTTTTGAACCATCCATGGTATAAAAATTTGACTAAGATAGTTTACAACTGTTTTTGAACTCAGAACCTTTTCCTGTTACATATGTGTATTATCCAAACACTCTGAAATATGAAGTTACAACAATGACTCTATCCAAAGTAGAAGATACTAACCTGTCCGTAGTTATCTTTCTGTCTTGGATTAAACCCTGAATAAATTAGTAATCGTGTCAACTCACAGTGACCTGTGGAAAACAAAACAAAAACAAAATATTGAGTAAATGTAAGTTTTAGTTCATAGCAGCGAGTAAATTTCAGAAATCTGTCTGAAGCAATTGTAAAATGTAAGTGAATGTGGATATTATCTCACCTTTAAAAGCTGCCCAATGTAATGCATTATCACCTTCACGGTCACAAATCTGTAGCCTAGCACCTTTACCCATCAGATAACCCGCTAACATAGTTTGACCATACTGGCAGGCAATGATCAATGGAGTACAGCCTTTAGCATCTGTTGTATCAATACTAACACCAGCCTGTAGAAGTATATCAACCACTGCTATATGACCATTGACCGCAGCCCAGTGTATTGGTCTCGGCTCTAACTCATTCTTACTTGCCACATCTGAAATACAAACAATTTGATTATTTAAACATGTTATCAAAATCAAAATTTGCATTTAGTAGACTATTATTAAAGTATAACTTTGATAAATTAAAAGTTGTAGAAAGATGTATAGGAAAGTCAATTATTATAAGTTTACCACAACCACTTGTACAGTCTAAACAACTCTGTTATTCAGATTCCACCTGTTGCTCAAAGATGAAACAATCTGATTAAAATCTGATTATTGAAATCACTTGATTCATTTCATCTAACACATCTCACACCACTGTGCTTGGCATCTATGTATTACACATCTAGGTTTTAGTGGTCCTAGTAGTGGATACCCAGTGAATACAAAAGAGGTGCGACTATCTACACTTTGTAGCTTTGGGTCAAATTGTGATAACATATACATATACATACAATATCAAATCTTATAACATATCAAGTTCATATTGCCTTCAGTGATTAGCCTAAATCATGCAATGTGGCGTGGACTAATGACCTACAGTGAACTCAATTTGCATAGAACGGGGCACTAGTCGTGTTCTAATTGCCCAGGGCAATACAATAGTCGTGTAGCATGGAAGTGCTAATGATTGAAACAATATGTTCCTGAGAAAGTGACTTGTTATAAAACCCTTATTACCTGGCCTTATTCAGGCACTAGTAGACATCATATTAACCCTTGAGCTGTTATGTAGTAACTATATCCCTAAGCTTTCAGCCTTGGGAAATAGTTGCTGCAGCCCTTGGTGTAGTAGATGTCTACTAATGCCCTCATATACAGGCAGTAATTGTATAATAGACCATAGAGGAGGTAGGGGGTGGGGGTGATCTTTTCCAAGACTAATGACATCTTGACTAACCAAGACATTATAACTATGACATTTATCTCTCCGTCATTTACCTCCCTTGAAGGAAAGTCAGTCTGAATGATACCCATATAGCTTACATCTGCATCAAACAGTTACAACCTGATTTAACTTTGAAGTTACCCTACACCAAGGTCTATGAGGAAACACAATGACACACCTCATTGGGCATTGAGTTGTTGATGGCAGCCAATCAGGATAACTATTTTAATTGCGATCTAAGATAAATGAGTTTCAATGACTGTCCTTCAAGGCAGTTGATGGAGAGATAGATATTGAAGTCAGAATGCCTTGCTTATTCAACGTCCAATGAATGATCAGTTCAAAGGTGAGAAATACATAATATACCTAGATTATATGTAACACAGACAAACACAATGACAATAACAATTAACAAAGACAACAAGAATTGGAGGATATTTGGATTAACTTTATAATTGTTTGTTTTGTCTATACATGTATTCCAATTGATGTACAATTATGCATCAAAGAATTAATAGGAAGTCAAAATAAAATTACAATTTAAGTTAAATCAATTATAAACAGATGTATATTGCATGTAAACCTTCAGCTGTTACAAACCATTCAATACAATACAATACAATGTGTATGTATCTATTGTTTGATAAAAGAACTACCTACAGATTGTGGTGAGGTGAAAGCTGACAACACAGACACAGCTGGCGGTTTATTACAACTATCTAACTATTACTGAACATTCTCAATCAGATACAATTGGTAAATGGACCAACAACAGAGTTAGTGATTTTACTACTGTTTAGGGCACTGACAAAGTTGACCAGTCTATCAACCATCTTACTTGGTAAAGGTCAGAGGTCAAATATAAACAATTTCATGCTCATGTCCAATCTGATTAAAATCCGATGTAGATGTCGGCTAATCGTTCATTGCTATTTTCCAGAGGAGGCGATCAGGCTAAAAAATGTAAACATGTACCAAGAAGGTCAATTCAGGCAAAATAACGAAGGTAAAATAGCAATGAACAATTAGCCGACATCTACATCGGATTTTAATCAGATTGGCTCATGTCTGGAGATTTACAATACAGGAAAACACACTTTTGATATGAAAAGTTTCCTTCATAGCTCTGAATCTGAACATTCCAATAATAGAAAACAAGTGAGTTTTTTTGTTTTTTTAAAAATTTAATTTGGGGGAGGGAGGCTGTTTTATTATCATTTCCTATGTTTATGGGAAAAGTGTTGTGTCTATAACCTCTCTTGAAACTCCCTGTACAGTAAGAATAATAAAAACAGAAAAAATACATGTAGGTGCAACTGAAAACTAGAAATGGAGAAAGAAAGAATTAGAATTAGAGATTTTATGGAAGAACTTCACACCAGTATTGTACATAGCCTGGAATCAATACTATGGTAACCATGGTAACACTTTTATCACATACAATTATGTTTGTAACTCTACAGATTTGGCTGTAAAACACAAAAATTGATTAGTTTGGTGAAAATACACTTTTATATAACCATAGACAGTACTGGATTCCTCCATTGTTTATGACATAATCTAATGACATAGCAACAGTAATATCTGGTGATAACTCATCATAAAATTGTAAAGTCAATGTTTACCTACACTGTCTGTCTATTTAATCATTAGTACTTGGGTGGAATTTGGAAAATGTCTTTCCCTAAAAGAGGAACTGAATTTACTTTTCGGTTATTTTTGCCATGTTTTAGTGTTGGACAAGTACAGCATAGATTCCAGCTATACTGTAGAACAGGACAGTATGGATTCCAGGCTATACTGTAGAACAGGACAGTATGGATTCCAGGCTATACTGTAGAACAGGACAGTATGGATGCCAGGCTACACTGTAGAATAGGACAGTATGGATTCCAGGCTATACTGTAGAACAGGACAGTATGGATTCCAGGCTATACTGTAGAACAGGACAGTATAGATTCCAGGCTATACCGTAGAACAGGATAGTATAGATTCCAGGCTATACCGTAGAACAGGACAGTATGGATTCTTAACTGAAAGCTATAGTGTAGAATAGAACAGCATAGATTGAATGCTAAAACACAAAAAATACCTAAAATATTATTATCGTCATTATGTAATCCAATGTCAATACCACTAACACCATTTATACCAACACCTCTGATTTGTCCACTCATTGAAAGGTTTTGTTTTCTGCCAGCATCTAAATAGGGATATATTAGTAATGGGTCAATTATTACTATGGAATAATGATATAAAAACAAGGACACATACAATGTAATAATCTTTATGGCCTGGATATGGGTTTTGTGGACTGAGCTTGTATGGCAGAAGGGCGCAACTACCAAGGTCTGCAAAACCCATATCCAGGCCGTAAAGTTTTTATCATATACCTCATGTAGTGGCATGAAAACATCATTTGAATCACATAATCACATAAATTGACAGTGAAATATTAGTTTATTTGCTAAAACATGAAAATAGTGAAGAGCTAAATCACTGAGTGAACAGATATTGACAAGCTAGCCACCATATTTGGACAAAGTGTGTAAGGTGTGATATGGCAAATTATTGCCCAGTTTTTGGTGTGTGTTCTCTCCATTGAATTGGAAGTGATACTCTAGGTATATGATAAATATCTATATTTCCTAGGATTATAGACTAGACTTTAGTACATTCTACATCCCTTGTGGATCAACTTATCTTACTTTGATAAAGGATATAGTCTCTATATTTTGGTATTACTACTAGTACATGTATTTAGTTGCAATGATTTCATCCTTTTTGTGGTAAGTGATATCATAGACTGTGGAGTGATGGTTCAAGGGTTGATATACATTTATGGTGATGTAGATGAAATACTGCATTACAAATCCAGACAAAATGGAAATAAACAACTGATAAGCAATCAATCACCCCCTCCCCCCCCCAACACACACACAACTTCCCATTAATCCCCCCCCCCAACAAATACAGTAACACCTTCCTATTTCTCAGATTTGAATCAAACTTAATACCTCCAACTAATGGTAAACAAGAAACGTCCACAAAATACAAGGATATGTACAATTACAAACAAACATAGACACACCAGATAAATAATACAATTAAAATATACAGGTACATAAAGTGACAACAGTAATCATATAAAAGTAAACTTGGAATTTTAGCAAACAGATGTTGAGTGTACATAATCATTTCACATACCCATGTTAATCTTCTGGTCCACCATAAATCTAACAATATTAGTGTGACCACCCAATGCAGCCCAATGTATCGGTGTATGTCCTTTGTCATCATAATCTGTCAAAATCTCTGGTCCATTCTCCTCTACCAATTCTTGAACACGAATCAAGTATCTACAAATTTACAACATGTCATAGTATTTATAATATATATTCTATGGGGGAGGGGGGGGGGGTATTTGTTTGTACTAACTTTTGTTGACATTTCTAATTTTTTGAGGAATTATATTATATTTGTACAATGATGTCTCCACAAACTTTTCACCTTTCTAAGGGTTCTCAAATCTTCCAACATTTCTGTATTTTCATTTTTTTAAAATCATTTTAGTTTTCTCTAGAGCATGTGATACTTTTCAGATACATGGTACTAAACCAATGGTTGTCATTATTATTACAATGTACTTTTCTCTAGGGGAGAATTTCTTCAATTTTAAAATGGGGGGGGGGGGATTTAAACATTTGAAATGGTGGGGGTTTCTTGAAAAAAAGGGAAACTGAACATTATCAAGTGACACATCGAAATGGTGAAATATATATATTGCTGCAAATGGTGAAATAAAGGAAACATATTTTCTATCTACATTGTACCTATTATGCAGATTGGAATGCGTGACTCAAGACCTTCAAAGACCTCTACATGTAATACATGTAATGGCACAAGCTTTACCCTTAAAAAACCTAAAGAAATTCCAATAGAACCAATAGCGACCCTCTCCATAAACACCGATTATCCAATGACATTGATTGAAGGCAAGGCCGTTAGGGGTAAGACTTGGGTCATGCAGTCCAATCTGCATAATAGGTAGAGAGAAAAAAATTGTTTCCGTCATTTCACCATGCATCTTTGGTTGGCATGGTCTGATTGTAACAACTGAGTGATTTATTGAAAGTTTATTAAATTTAGGAACTAAAGAGCTTTCTTAAGGTGATGGACGATAAAATTTTCAAAATGTTTCCAGACAGTAGTCATGTTGTACGTCATTCTGTGGCTGTGTTCTGTTGCAAGCCTTGTTTATATTATTTTGCAGTGTGTGGACTTACGCTATCCTAGAAATCTGTGTTACTTTACCCCTTACCCCACATATTATTGGCCAAGTATCTCAATATTATTGCATTCTGAAACATATCTTGGGAAACAAGTACCTGTGGGAAAAGGCTACCTGAACATGTGATTCAAGCTGAAGTGAAACTGTGTTGGAATTCAAAACAAGACTTGACTCACAATTTACACTGAGGGATTATATAAGTCTCTAAAGGCTTCCTTCCCTGTTTGGCCATGATTTGTGAAAAAAACCATGTACATGTGACATGTGTGACCTTCTACCCTTATATTGTACAAATTATTATGCAAAACCGACAGTTAAATAAAGGTCAACCAGCGCATTCACTTCCTTGTTTCGCATACTGATATCCATATTGATAGTCTATATTCCTTTGTTGCTATCAAAATCTCAGAAAGTTAAAAGAATATACACGTAGGCAAAATTTTGTATTGACTTGAAGTTGAATTAATATCTGTCCACTAACTATTTAAAATAACCGCACCCTAACTTCTCCAATACTGCCTTGGTGACGAATATTGACTTAAATATTTAGTAACCAAGTAATGATTTTAATAGATAACAATTTATTTCACCGAGTGTCTATTTCTGAGACACAAAAACTAGCTTTATAATAATGTACGGCCAATAATGTATGCTATGTGAAAGAGGGGACAGTATTTATTTACAATGGTACGTGTGTTTACCATATCGATAGAAACGGAATGTTTACAAAGCTTTTGTACTCGAGCCAAAGCTACAAATGGCATTGGCCGTGATTCTAATATCACTTTGCTATACAGCTAAATAAAACATTTTAAAATCAAACCATACAATGATTTCATATCCCCATGACATATATTATCGAGAAATGTTGGACTCGTGACTGATATCAATCTATACGAATATACTGCCACATATTTCACCGTATGATGGATTACAAATAACACGTTACGACGAGTCGACTCGAAACGCTGTGATCGGACGGTTGTGTTACTAACAGTAACAGCCCCGGGCATATTATCACCGGATGGTATTCACGTTTACGGCGCGATGTCGCTACCTACCCACTTTTTGTTGCCTGGAATATATCCATTGCAAACCTATAAACTTTTTTGGAAGGATCTTCTTCGTGTCCATTCTCCGACTTCGACGTATTTTCCACTGGATTTGGTGGTACTCCACCTGTCCCGTTGGCTGCCATGTTTCACTTTTCAGATAACCTTTGACCTCGAATCCTACCAGTTAAAATGCGCCCTCTTACGTTAGAACAGTCAAATTTTGATATGTTTGGCTTTATAAAATAAATTCACTATGTTTTTCAACTTGAAAGAAATCAGTAAAAAGCATTGACTAGTATCGTGCTTTGTACATTGATAAATTGTGGTCATGTCAAGTGAATGGTTGGCCAGCTTGGAATCTGCAGGTTGCAGGTTCAAGCCCCATCGCTGCCGTTTGTTTCCGAGTGGCGAAAGTCGTTGGGCAAGATTTGAACCACGATTGTGCCTCAGTCCACTGAGCTGTATAATTGGAAACCTGGTAGGATAGAGGTTGCAATGTGAATATTTTAATCCTATGTGCTTATAAAGGCTGCAATGGATGGTATGCTCCCAAGGGAGTTGAGGAAGTATAAAAGGGATTTTGTGCCAATATAGACCCAAGCCAGGGGTAATAATTGTAAATTGCTTTGAGCACGTGCAGACTAGGAAAATGCTATATAAAAACCCAAATTATTATTATTATAAATTGCAAATAGCTGAAGTGTGTCAAAAGCATGTAAAGGGTTTATCTTCTGCAATTAATCAGATTAAGTTACAAACTTAGATTTGGTCTAGGTAGCTTCATATTGTATTTTAAAGGAATTAAAAATACAAAATAAATACAAAATTCTCATCCATATGGCCACTTTTTAAAAGTGCACTTTTGTACTCATATTTATATACATCTTTATCAGAGGTTGTGAAGTAAACCATAAATACATCAAACAATTACAGAAATTTCTCAAGTCATTCAATATAGTGGTTCTAAACAGAGTACTTCATGAGAAATACAAAAGATAATTTTCTGAGCATTTAATTTGTCTATTTTGATCAGCTGCTGGGCCACATTATATATATATTAGGACCACTAACTTACCGGTAATCTTATCATAAATATTAGCTATTATTGTACTAATCAACAGTTATCAAGACAATGGAATTGGGTTAAGACTAGTCAAAGTTTTAGAAGTGGTCATACCTGACTGGAAACACACACACACACACACACACACATTATGCATACATGCATGCACACACAGAGACAGACGTGCATGTACACAGAATGAATGGAGAGAGCGAGAGAGAGAAAGAAAGAGAGAGAGAGAAAGAGAGAGAGAGAGAGAGAGAGAGAGAGAGAGAGAGAGAGAGAGAGAGAGAGAGAGAGAGAGAGAGAGAGAGAGAGAGAGAGAGAGAGAGAGAGAGAGAGAGAGAGAGAGAGAGAGAGAGAGAGAGAGAGAGAGAGAGAGAGAGAGAGAGAGAGAGGGCGAGCGTGGGTGGGGTGGGGGGAAGACATTAAAAACAAACATTTTTAAAATCATTGAGAACCATAATATACAAATTGTTTAGAATACAAATGTTTTTATTCCCTTAACAAGCTTCACTCAATTCATAGGTGCAGGGAATATGCAAATAGAATTTCTTGTATTTACTAATAAACACATGACAACTAAAGTACACAAAATAACAAATATGAGAAATTACAGAACTTTACAGAAATGTACAGGATATATCACACTTTTCAAAATATCAAATATTTCTATGTCATACTTGTTTTTCAATATATATATATATATATTGACTCAAGGTATCATAAAGATCATTAATATAAGTACAGACATAATTCTAGCTACTGTCAACATTTCAGGAAGAAATCAATTTCTGTTGTGTTTCTGTAGTAACTTGACCACTTTACTGTTTATGCTTACAGTTTTAATATTTTGCAAATTCTTGGGGGTCTCTTTAGTCATAAATTGTGACACTGTGGTAAATCAGAAATGATAAGACTAGCCAAATCATCATGAACTTGACAATATTTACAGTTGTTCCTTAACATACAGTGTGTTTGTATTCAATCAATCATGTATGTGTTTATGCTATTCTTGAACTTTTGACTGACATTTTGTGTAGTGTCTTCACACAGTGTACTTTTCTCACTTCTATCCCCTTTCTTCCATAACATTGTGTGTACCTATCCACTATCCCCACTAAGTACGTAATAACTTATAATCAAATAGATGTGTACAGTGAAATAAGTTTTGGAGATAGCAAAGTGTACATGTTAAAATTGCAGAAACACACATAAAAATGTTATCACCCAGTGCACAATCTGAGGCCAATCAGTATTTATTCATGTTCAGGGCATTACTGAGTACTGTTGCTGTTTTCAAATTTAATGATTCATTATCAATGGATACTACTTACTGTCCTCAGATCTTGCACTGTATACTTCTGAATAGTGTTCAAAGACTATGTACGCATACAGTAATCAATTTCACTTTGAAACATCTAATGCACAATCTGAGGACAGTCAGTATTTAGTCATATTCAGTACATTAATAAGTATTGCTGCTGTCTCCAAATTTAATAATAATTATCAAGGGAGAATATTCATAGACCTCAGATTGTGCACTTTATATATAATGATAGACACTACATATAGTAAATTTTGGGGTGAAGGATAGATGCACAAATTCAGAAAATCTGGATGGTTGTTTTTTGGATTATTTGTTCCAGTTCTGGTTGAGTAGATTTTGAGATGAATTGTGTGAAATGGTTGATATGTTTTGATCATAAATTTTGGTACAAATATGCTGTCTTTGTGTTGTATTTACTCATCGCCTTCATCTGGGTGTAGATACAAGGATGGGTCATCAATCTTTGCTACCTGGTTGACAGATACTCTTTCAGAACACATAGGACAGTTGTCTTCTGTATCCATTAAACTGAAATGTAAAAAATTTAGTATTTTATTGTTGGATCAACTCCAGAATCTGTGTTCACTAAAATTTGATTCTGCTATCCAACCTGTCAATATATATAAGTTTGTCTGATTTGACAGTGGTGATTTTGATTTATATTAAACTAATACAGATTATGCCTGTGAAGTGGAGACATGTCTTGATTCAAACTTACTTTGTTGCTGATGAAGAGGGACATGCAAGGTTACAACCCTCTGTGTTGTACATGTCAAGACAGAGAGATCATGGTAAATGTGCTGTCATCACCATAGATTTTCCTATAAATCCTTGTAGGAAATTTCCACAAAAACACATTTCAAGTGCAGTACAGCTTTTTGACAAGATTTCAAAGTTGAGTAAGTTACCAAGATGCTGCTGTATTTTATATGTAAGCTGATGAGGAATAATCAATATAAATGTACTAAAGGCAGAAGTAAGTCTGACTGGACTTTTCCTCTAAACCTAACCTCAAAACAACTATAAATAGACAATACTTACTTTTTAAATTCTGAATTTAGTGCTGGGAAATCACATCTAGGACATGCAGCAAAATCATCCCTCAGCATGTGTCGACCCTGAAATAGAAAAATAATATCTGTATCAGGGAAACCCTTTTTCTTTCAATTCTTGAATTTCTATGTGAACAATAATTTTTCACCAGCGGTGTCTAATTATTAGCATTTTCCTCACTTGCAGTGCAGCCATCTGTCCATTGTACATTTTTATCTGATCTGGCTGGACAGTACTCTTTTTAGTAAGATTTAAGAAATACAGGGTGAGTATGGTTGTAAGAAACAGGACAAGTCTTTAGAGAAGACACAACCCCCCCTCCCCCCTCCCCCTCAAATATTTTATTGTGACACAGGGACATCTTGTATGAGACTATTAAACCATCACAATAAGGTACCGGTAATTAGAATTCATGGTGTCGATATAAAACATACTAATTTTAACAAACTTACCGTGACAATACAGTATGGAATATTATTCTTACATTCTGGACACACTAATTCAGTTTCTGGTAACTGAAATTTACAATACGGACAAGGAGAGTTGGCTTCTTCTTCTTCCGTTTTATCAGGTTTCCTGAAAAATATCATAATTGACCTTTATTGAATTTTGGTCTTCTATTTCTGATTCTTTTTCATGCATATACAAAATAACCAACATTAAAGGAGAAAGCCACTCAAGGAAATAAAGGCATTTTCATATGCTATGGGTTCTGGAGAGTCATTTCATGATTTTACATCACCTACAATTACTTGTGATTTCAGAGAAACATCAAGTTGGTTTTGTGCCATTATAGAGTATCTTTGCTGTGGGCTATTGAATCATGGGAGTCAGCAGAAAATAATATATTCATAGTTGCACAATGAATATTCATGAGAGATATTCTGAAGGGATTATAAAGCACTCACAAGTGATGAATATTCATGGTGCAACAATGAATATATTATTTCAGCTGACTCTCATCATGGCCCACAGCTGAACATGCAAGTAGGTAATGTAAAATCATGAAATTACTTTCCAGAACTTATATTTTATGAAAATAGCTCTATTTTCTGGAGTGGCAATCCCCTCTCAGGTTTGATGGAGAGGAACAAAGACTCATTTTGAAGTGAATGATTCTCAGTCAATAATAATGATAGCTATTTAAAACTACATATTTTTCATAAAAGAAATTATGTGAATTTTATTGTCATGTTGTTGTTTTTTTACATCGAACCAAAATATGTGTATTTGGGGGTGAAAACATGATTTTTGGTTATTTCAATCACTGATGGCTATGTGAAAACGATGTGTTATAATTTTCATTATTTGCCCTGAGACTAGGACATGTATCATTTACCTGACAATGGCTTCTATCTTCTTCTTATACTTCAGATCTATCTTGTTTCTATATTCTGGTCTCATTAACATTGCAGCATAGCTGAATGAGGAGTTCTTCAGACCTGATCTATGACATTCAATTACTGTTGATGTCAGAATGGGTACCACGTCTGTATGTACACAAATAGGAGGGAAGTACTAACTATATTAGAACTACAAAAATGAAATAATAAATGACAATTAAATGTTATTCCCCAATATTTTTCTTCATTCATCCAAGGAAAATATGAATGACCTAAGGGGGCTTTGTCATTATGAGTTGTAAAGACAACCCTTAGGTCATGAGTATTTTCCGGCTGAATGAATGGAGAATAACATAATTATATCAGCACCAGTAAAATTAAAAATATAAAAATTGGGAAAATAACAGCAATTTTGAATGTTTTACTCATATTTTGAACACAGCAAAACCAGTGACGTAGACACATGTTGTCGTGACATAGAACTACTATGGTATAATCATGGTCATACAACTAGTTTTGCTCCAAGAATCATAAACGTTTTGGACGATAAAACTTTACGTTAAACTTTCTTTCCGAAAGTCTCATCATTTGTAAGATGATATGATAAGAAACACAGACTTGAGTACGAGCACCCTAATACACCTGACAGTTTATATTGTTGAGAAATTACGAGGTCAAGGTACACATGACTTACGAGATGGAAATTTACTGATGTTGTTGGCTACCCTGATCAGCATCCTGGCTCCTTTTAAGTGATCACCTCTCTTAACATGAATCTGAAATTAATGTTAGAAATAAAATGTCAAATCATTTTACATCATCTAAAACAATATTAAATATAAAATATCATCACTGATTAATATCTGTAGTCAGTACCTTGACTGGTCGATTTCTTTTAAAAAAAGGTTTTGGATATTTTGAGAATTTAAACATCGTTAGATTTATTGTGAAGACCGTAGTCACAGGGTGTTGGTGTGATGTAGAAATGATTGCTGCTTACCTTAACCAATATATAACTGTGTAGAATCATCAAATTATTTGCCATCTCAGCTGGGATCTTAATTTTATGTGATTTGAGTTCAGTATACATGGAGAACAGCACATCATGAGCATTCCTGTAATTTCCTGTAAAACAAACCAAAAGATTATCAAATTAGATGTACTAACTGTATTTGTACTTTACTACAAAACACGATAGACTATAGAATTAAAATTAGGAGGGATGGTGTTTTTCACATCTCAAACAGCATTTTCTGTTGTGAATTACACAAAAAAAATTCACATGATAAGCACATAGAATGTTAGATTTGATCTCACTGGAAGGGAGAGGCAATCTCACAGAACAGGTCTGGATATATTCAAACATGTAGTAACCTGAAGATAGAAGTAACATGTACACATTGTAGGTCCAGATAATTAACCCATTTTTTTTCTCAGTAGCTTCAGAAGTGTCTCGCCAAAAGTTGGTTTCTTAGGGACGATCACACAATGTCACACAAGCTCAATAAGTGAACTTTGTTTTTTTAGGGGGAGAGGGGGTCTGGTGTCAATGTGATTGCTGAACTTCATTTTCACACTTCTAACTATATTTTGACAGAGAGTGTTCACTTCTTCAATGATAACAGCTTTGTTATTTATTACTGAGATGTTGATAAGTTGATAAAATTTTAATTTTAATGTGAGATATGGTGCTGGTTTTCTGGTAGTATTTTAATGTGTTTACAATCCTGCTTGTACATTACATCGATTGTAGTCGTTTGACTGCTACAGTTTTCATCATCGTTTACATCATATATAAACATTTGATGTCGCACTAGTGAACATTCGTTTAGGGGAGGGGTTTTTGACCTAAACGAATGATGTTCATTTGTTGAGCTTGTGTGACATTGTGCGATCATCCCTTAGTAGCTTGAGACCCATTAGGCCAACAGGGCCACTGACAGGGCTGATGTTAAAGATACAGAAATGGAAACACACACAAATAAACTAAGATTTATCCCCTACCTGCATTTTGTTCTTCCCTAGCTATAATGATAGCAGTCCTTGCAGCCTCCCTGTATTGCTTCAATGCCATGTATAATCTAAATAAGTATTTGGCATCTTTTGGCATGTTGTCTGTCTCACCCATTAGATAGTCAATTAGTTGATGAGTTAGTTGATCATCATTGGCTTGACCCACCTAGTATAACAATACAAACAAACTGACATGAGATAGAATAGTATGAAATCCCATTCATCCATCCATTCATCTATTTGTCTACCTATCTATCCATCTACCCATCTATCTATCCACCCATACATACATGTACACCCACCCACCCATCCATTCATCCATCCATCCATCCATCCATCCACCAACAAATTGACATGAGATGAGATAACATACAATGCAATTTGATACAAATACATTGACCTTGCCATCCATTAATTATATCCATCATATTTACCCCTACAAACTCACCCATCAAAACTCTAACACCCATTCAAACACATGCACCCCTCCCCACCCACAGGGCTATCCCAGAGAAAGTACAAATATTATATTGCCATACAAGTATATGTAGTTTTGTTTGATGAGTAGTTTGTAGTCCTAACCATCATTTTGTGCATCCATTGGATAATACTTACGGTTTCTATTGCCATTTCTATAGCCTGACTATCATCATTGGTGACAGGACACTTCAGGAAATGTTTCAATGCTCTGGCATATTGTGTGCATAACAAGAAGAATTTACCAGCCAAGAAATGATTCTTTTCATTCTCAAAGTACAATGCAATGCTTTGATAATCATCAGGAGTAGCATCAGGACCTGAAGTAAATACAAAGTGGAATGTCATATGGAAGACTTTATCATTGTGATGCAAATGCAGGAAATACAAAGTCAAACATGGAATGTCATATGGAAGCCTTTATCATTGTGATATAAATGCAGGAAATACAAAGTCAAACATGGAATTGTCATATGGAAGACTTTATCATTGTGATAATAGTCTTAGACTAAGAGATAGCACAGAGGAGGGGAAGAGAACAGAGATAAACAGTGAACTAGACAGATAAAGAAAATGTGGCTACCACAGAAGGAGATACTACTGTTTACCTATAATATCAGCATAGATCTCCATCTGTCCATGTTGTTGTGCCATCTGGAAAGCTTCATCATTACACCGTGACATCACCAAGAATTGAATGGCTGAACTATAGTCATTCAATTTCTGGAAAAACCTGATATAAAGCAATTCATATACAGAGAATTATTTGCAATTCAGTATTCATTGATTTTGAACTCTCATTGCCTCAAGAAAATGTGACTGTCTTTTTTTAAAAATATACTACATGTACCAAACTAAAATGACTATAGAGTTTCAATTAGGTGGAACAGTGTTTTTCACATTTCAGGCAACATGTTTTGTTACAAGTGACACAAACAAACTACAGACACTGATAGTACACAAGCACATGAAATGTTAAATTCTATCTCACTGTGAACACAAATAAACAGTTTGAATCTTCCTTGTTTCATCTGACAGTGATGTTGATTTGTGTTCAAAGTGAGATACAATATGTCATTTTATATGTTTGTGTGCTATCAATGTCTGTGTTATAATATGTAATTTGTGATTCAAAACCTTCTGTGAAATGTAAAACACATCATGCCACCCAATTAAAACTTTTATAGTCACTCTTGTTTGGTAGTAAACTGGTTACAAAATAAGCTTCAAAATGTGATATACAAAATTGCAAAAATCACTCAAAATGTCCGTAACTTTTTAACCGTGATGCAGTATGAAAGTAATCTCCTAATTAATACAGACAATTGAAAAACTGGAAACTCAATTTCAAAACAATTCTGAAAAATGGGGAAAACTCATATTACAACAGCTAGTCAGTATGTACGTGACTTACCTCGCTACCATTTTAGCGCCCTCTATAGACTGTGTTTCACGTACTATCTTGACTGCCTCTTCAGGATTATTGAGATAGTCAAGATGGATCCTGGATAACAAGATGAAGACTATTTAGTTTAACTCTTTCATGATAGAATAACATAACACAAGTTACAAAGAAAACACTTTCATGTGGACATACTCTGCTTACCACTTTTTTTCGGGAGGATGGGGTCATTGTTAGCTACTTTTTCAGTTCTTTCTCTGCCTCTAGCATATCAAATCTGAATACAAATATTTATAATGTAGACATATAAAAAGCATGTTTTTTTTTTCCAATTCTGCTACACAAAATGAAAGACAAATGTACATGCAGATAATTGCTTTGTTGTTTTTCAGTAATTGCCTCCTCACCTGATGACATTATCAAAGTCTTTAGCATTTTCATATGCCAAGGCTGCTTCCTTGTATCTTCCATCAGCTTCTTTAGCCTTGGCATACTGTGCATGAATCTTTGGTGATGATACTTGGGGTAACAACTCACCAACTTTGGTCCTGAAAATATCAACAATGAGATTATGGTAAGCTAATCGAATCATAGGGTGAAACAGGCTGCTTGGGTTTTTCATTTTGTATACCTTGTACCCTTCACTTCAAAATTGGTCCACCAAGGACTATAACTGGAAGGTTCTGATGAGAGTGGTGGTGGGTGTTTAGATTGACCTCATGAAGTTCTGGTTTCTTTTGTAGGTTTTGAGTCTAACTTAAACTAACATTTTGTATCCATCATGACACAGAGTTCACTGTTTTGATGAAACTTTCTTAGTCAACCTACTCAAAAATGATACTTTGCTTTTTCTCTTTAAGCAAAAAATCTGCACTCATCTACTGAGAAAATGTATGTATGTACAATTTATGAAAATGTATGTATGTATTCATAATACAGATTGTGAAATACAGAGTCAGCTTGGTATCACAGGGGCACACATTTCTCAGTATTGAAAATAAACATTATTACACAGGAGTCACTTTGTGTTGAAGTGAATTGAAGTTTCTACCGAAACTAATTTCTGTGAAGAGAAAATACTCACCTTTATTATACTACTATTGGGTTACCCTTTTGCTTTTAGCCTAACTTCGCAAAATAAAGTCGTGACCCCTGACCCACCTGTGGCTATCCCATGATGCCCCTTTTCCCGCCAGTACTAAATTTTGTCATATTAACAGACAAAAATACGGAAAAGTACACAAAACAGGAACTGTGGGGTGGTGGGAGGGATTCACATAAAGGTGAGTATTTTCTCTTCACAGAAATTAGTTTCGGTAGAAACTTCAATTCTGTTCATCGAAAATACTCACCTTTATTATACTACTATTGGGTTAGAATTTGTCAGCCAATTAGGAGGGGGGAGTTCCTGACATCCCAATTATACAATGTGCTGACTGACACAGACTGGACCCAGAGACTGCAATTCAGATGCATCCTGGGCCATATCTCTAAGATAGTAGCTTATAAAAGAATTAGGAGAACGCCAGGTAGCAGCTTTGATCACTTCTGCTACTGGAATTCCTGCATGTACTGCCCAAGAAGTTGAGATGGCTCTAACTTCATGGGCTGTGACCCGGGATAACCTTAAACTATCATCAGATGCTTCCTGGTATGCCCATCTGACTGTCTGAATAATCCACTTAGAAATTATGGCTGCCGAACAATCGCTCTTGTTGTCGGAGTCATAAGGGATGAAGAGACGTGATCTCTCTCCTCTGAATGAGTTTGTACGATGCAAATACCAACGTATGGCTCGAACCGGACAAAGTAATCTCTCTTGTTTGTCAGAACCTACCAAATTAGAGAGAGGAAGAAGGGTAATGGGGGAAGAAAACGACCCCAGTACCTGGTTCTTTGCTAAGAAAGATGGGTGAGGCCTGAGAATTACTTGTGATTCAGACCAGGTAATTCTCCCCTTGCTCACATCTAAAGCATGGATCTCACTGCGTCTTCTGCCAGACGCTAAGGCCAAGAGGAAGACTGTTTTGAGTGTCATTGCTCTCAATGAAACTGATTGCATAGGTTCAAAGGGAGCTTTCTCCAGTACCCTCAGGACTAATGCCAGATTCCACTGAGGGACCGAAATAGGTTTAGGAGGACGCTTGATATGGAAATGCCTAATCATGCTAGACAAAACTTTATCTTGACCAAAGTCTTTGCCTCCTGTACTCTTAATGGTAGATGCAATTGCTGCGCGGTATACCATTATAGTTTTTACAGCAAATTTCTTAACATTAAAGAGATCTAACAAGAAGTCTGCAAAGTCTCTGGTAGTGATATGGATTGGATCAATCTGCCTTCGCTGACACCAATCACAAAATCGTTCCCATTTGCTGTTGTAAGTGCTGAGAGTACTTGCCCGCTGCGGTCTTGCGATAACCGCGGCAGAGTCAATAGAAAATCCTTTCTGAACGAGGGATTTCTCGATAGTTTGAATGCGTGAAGACGAAAACTCTCTGGGCTGGGGTGAACAATGCTCCGACCCTGAGAGAGAAGGTCTGTCCTCTGTGGAAGCCGAATTGGGCAATCTACTAGAAGAGACAGAAGCCAAGGGAACCAAGACCGATTTGGCCATAGCAGTGCTATCAGAATAAGGACTACATCCTCCTCCTGTACCTTGCGAAGGACCAGAGGAAGAATCACTATTGGAGGGTAAGCATACGCTAATATTCCCTCCCATGAGATTGACAGCGCATCCATCGCTAATGCCCTTGTGTCCGGAGTTGGAGCTACGAACATTGGCAGTTTTGCGTTGTGGTAAGTTGCAAAGAGATCCAGCAGGGGGGTTCCCCAGTGAGCGAAGACCTGATTTGCTACCTCCTGGGGGAGATGTCGTGCTCTTAGGGTTATGTCCCTCTCTTTGCACCAAAACATCATGTCCCAGAGCAGATAACAGAGGTCTGGTGACTTTGTGCCCCCCATTTGTTTACATATGCTACCACTATCGTATTGTCGGAGTGGAGCAGTACGTGGCGAGCCGACACCAGAGTCTCGAATTGCACTAGGGCTAGAAAGACTGCCTTGAGTTCTAACCAGTTGATGTGTCTCTGACTTGTTACTCCCCCCCACTGACCTGAGGCCACCTGGGAGTCGCAGTGGGCTCCCCATCCCTCTTTCGAAGCATCGGTGAAAAGGGACAGGTTCGCTTTTTGATACGCTAGGGACCTCCCTTCTAGCAAATTGTTCTCATCCACCCACCAAAGCAGGTGCAAGCGGAGAGACGGACGAATAGGAACCTTGAAAGAGAGGGGGTGTAATGATGGGCGCCAGAATCGTGAATCGGTACATGAAAATATGCGTCCTTTAGATCGATTGACGCCATCCATTCCCCTGGCTGAACAGCGGCGAGAATGGATCGCGTGGTCTCCATCTTGAACTTGGACACGGTCATGAATTGGTTCAGTGCTGTTAGGTTCAGAATTGGGCGCCACCCCCCCGATTTTTTTGGCACCAAAAACAGGTGGTTGTAAAACCCTGGACCTGCATTGGTAGCGTTCACCTGTCTGACTACCCCTTTTTTGAATTGCTTCTAACAGAGCTTCTCTTTTTTGCTTGTTGCCTGGAAGCACTGTGACAAAGGGAGACGTTGTAAGTGGTGGGTGACGTTCGAACTCTAGGCGATAACCCTCTCTTACTATTGAAAGAACCAAGGAATCGTCGGTAATCAGCTGCCACTCTTTGGTGAATGACAGGAGCCTTCCCCCTACTGGCCCTACGCTTGATTGAGAGGGTGTAGTAGGGGCGGCAAAGAAGACGGGAGCACCGTCAGGAATGTTGCGCGAAACCACTTGCACCCCTCTCTGAGGGTGGTCCGGGTTTGCTGTCTTTGTTCGTCACAGACCACTGAGGCTTGCCTCTACCACGGCCTCGGGAAGTCTGTCTGCCCCGTCCTCGACCCCTCTGTGAACCTCGTGAGATGTTTGTCACAGGGGACTTACTACTGACTGGGGACTGTTTGAAGTTTGTATGCGGTTTCGAACGAGGAGTGTCAAAAATCAAACGCTCCCGCTGCTTTGCTTCACTGGCACGGTTAGCTATAGAAGTCAAAGTGCCAGCAAATAGAGAAGGTGCATCAATCGGTGCTGCGCGAACTTCCTGTTTTAATTCTGTTGGCAACACAATTGAGTTACGACGCAGAAAAGCATCTCGCTGAAGGAGTAACAAGGCAGCACGTGACCTAGTCGTTTGCTCAGTCACGTGGCTAAGTGCTTTATTAACTACCTGCATCAGACGAAATATCTTCTGTGAGTCAGGATGGGCGGACCTCATCTCTGACACCGTAGTAGCAAGGAACCAATCGATAGAGGAGAATATCCGAAGGGATAATGCGTATCCTTCTCCTAACCGTGATAAGTGTTTATTATCAATGGTAGTATTCTTAAAACCATCACGATCTTGGTCAACAGCGTCAGCATCAGTGTCCAGCTCTGGAAAGTTGACACGTTGATCGGTTGCGTGGGTACGATAAGGTTTCCCTGGATAGCGGAACCAAGGGTACCTATTCATTCGCATTGGCGGCTGACCTGGACCCTTGCCACAAACCTCTGAGGACACTTTACCCTGTACTGAAGTGACCATAGCTGAGAGGGGGAGTGTAGCAGGTTGATACTCCGTCTGTTCGAGTTGGCCCTCCAACGCTAAGCTTGTCTCAGACTGTACCGAATTCGTTGCAGTGGGACGGGTACATTTATCTGGGAACTGTTGATAAACCCATTCAACGCATTGACTAAATGGAATATCAGCAAAGCGTTCCGGAGAGGGCGCTCTCCCCTCTGATTCAGAGGGCGGCGGTCTAACCCGATCGTCATCCGAATGGTCAGCGCCCCCAAGGAGGTCGCGATCCTCTGGGGCCGTTAAGGACATTTCATCGGGATCGCGTCTCCATAGGGATCCGAAACGTTCGCCCTGTAAGCGGCAGAAACGTGTCGGTGAAGACGAGGGAGAACGCTCTTCACGCGTTACCGGAATGCGTGGTCTGGAAGAGCGTCTCGGTGAAAGCGATGATCTACGATCCCCACGCCTCGGTGGACTGTGCGAGCGGCGTGGGGAACGAGAGCGATCTCTGCGAGATCGAAGTACCCCTATGTCACGTTCCGTTTGCGGATTGCGTGAACGACGGTGGCACTGGGAACGGTCATAAGGCGGCCGTGACCTCTCTCTATCTCTATCCCCTCCTCCCCAAGGACCCCTAGACTGATGGGTATCCATGGTGGGGGGGTAACCATAAGGTGACCAATAATTAGGTGGAGGCCAAAACCCTGTAGGTTGGCCAAAGGCAGTCCAAGGAAGTGGATTTTGTCTTGGATCCAAATCTGTGGAAGTTTCACCTTGTGGGTAGCCCATAGCATTGAATGGATATGGTAGCGTCCCCGTAGGAGGCCATGGTATCGACCTAGGATCAGGTGACTGATCATGTGATCCGCTAGCGGTAGGACGGGAAGTGCGTCTTTTGACTTCCGGTATTACCCCACGCGAAGAATCTAGACTATTCGACGGCATGGTTTGACGTTCACTGAACGACCCTTGAACGGTATGTGGACGGCTCGAAGGGTTTACGTCAGTTCGCCTGGGAGGTTCTCGAAACCGACCGCTATATTGAGGTGTCGGAGACGGAGAACGAGAATCAGCTTTGTAGGAAGAGGGGCTGTTTGTAATTACAGGACACTCTCCACTAACAATACCCGTATCAGGACGTCCCTTATCGGACGAGTCCTGCATAGGTCCACGAGAAACCCGTACTTCAGAACCCGTTGTGGTTAAGACCTCGCCCTCAGAAGGGCGTTTTGTCGTGGGAGAACCCACACTTACACAAGACTTACCTGAAAATTTATCTAAATCAGTGCTCGGAGCAGCGGAGGTCCGCTTACTCTGCTTTGATTTTGGTTTACGTGACGATTCAATAGGTTTATCGAATTCCTGCCACTGATCGTCTGCCCAATGACCGCATACAGTTTTGCATGGTGAAGTACGGGAACACTTCCGACAAGAAGGGCAAAATTTGTGGAGGTCCTCTATGTGGAAAACATGTCCACAAGACCCCTTCTTTTGGTTCGGAAGCATGGTTTGAAAACACGCTTTAAACAAACAATAGTCAAAAGCGGAAAAAGAATGAAACGGTCGTGTAACGGAATACAATAGACGACCGCTCAATACAAACAGAACAAACAAAGAAAAGCGAAGCTTAAAACAAGCACAATTGAATGAAAAGAATAAAAGAAAGGACTCAGCTGGGTTTCCAGGGACTTGGGTGCCACAGAAGTCAGCTATAAAAATCCACCAAGGCTTGAAAAGGCTAATTTGTCGTGAGCGAAGAAAATATACGTCTTCTTTCGCTCGCAAAATTTAGTACTGGCGGGAAAAGGGGCATCATGGGATAGCCACAGGTGGGTCAGGGGTCACGACTTTATTTTGCGAAGTTAGGCTAAAAGCAAAAGGGTAACCCAATAGTAGTATAATAAAGGTGAGTATTTTCGATGAACAGAAACCAGTATACTAGAAGAGAAGTTTTACACGGTCTTGTTCATTCTCTGAAAATGTAGATGATAATATTAATAACTTACCAGTTTTTACTTCTGATATAAACAGCTGCAGCTTTATCAAAGTAACCACCTTTCTCATACAGCATAGCGGACTCTGCATATTGTTTCATACTTTCAAGAATGGATGCACACTCCTTCTTTAACATTCTGTTTGGCATCTTCATGGCCATGTTGACACCACGTCGTATATCACCCATACGTAATGACATTCTAGCTATGCCTGCTGCACATGCTTCATCATGTTCACGTTGCTGTAATTATGAACAGTGGATATTATCTGTTTGTTTAAATGTACATCTATCTCATCACTATACTGTAATACTGTAAACCTAGATATTTTCGCCACTAGAAAACTTTGCAATTTTACAGTCTTCCACTAGTTCTCAAAGACTAATTTTTAGGACTTACTATACCTCACACCACCTTGGTGTTCTGAGACTACACTCTTTATTTACAAAGAGGCATTTTTAATAGTCACTATTTATTTTTGTGATTTTGTTTTCCAGCAAAATAAGCAAAAATAAGTCTTCATCAAAAATGTCCAGGTTTACAGTATACTGAAAATGCTACTTAAACATACATTGCTGATTTGTCAAATTCATCAGAACTTTTCAGTGATTTGGTCTAAGTATAATGAACAATTGTTAGCCCTGCCACACACCTATAATGGAACAACCGGTTTCAAACTATTCAGTTCATTTCTCTGAGGATGATAGTTGACCAAGATAGACTGAAAGCTCAGAGGTAAAAGGTTGAATGGATCTACCCATTCTCGCAAACCAGAGCTGTTATTTCTTCCACTACACTTTGAAATAAAGACTGAGTGGGGACTGCTCGTTATGAACGGTGCCGTAAAACAGGTTGTGGTTTGGCAACGATGGGATCTACCAAGCTGACGAATATTTTTGGTCAGTTTCATTTTTTATTAGATTTTAGCAAAAGTGGTACCTAAGTTATAGACTGAGATGCTTTAGTAATGTAAATATCTACTAATACTAGTGGAATAGTTGAATAAAGCACTTTGAGGACAG
Organism: Glandiceps talaboti; assembly: GCF_964340395.1. Taxonomy (NCBI): domain Eukaryota; kingdom Metazoa; phylum Hemichordata; class Enteropneusta; family Spengelidae; genus Glandiceps; species Glandiceps talaboti. Next base: position 4,820,988 of record NC_135556.1, on the reverse strand, counting down.
TCTGGGAAAGCACTGTATAAAAACTAACATTCTTATTATTATATAATTATAATACTCACTTGTTCATCTCTTGTGATACCTTTCTCATAGTGAGTCAGGGCATTACCATAATCACCACTGAAAATGACAAAAAAACAAATCATAACATTACTAAACAAGGCAGTTTGAGTGGAACCCTGAGAATTTAATAAGCTCAGTCTTTTTGTCAATGACCAATTTCTTCTACAGCTTTGCTAGACAACAGTTTTTCTCACTCAAATTTGAATTCAAATCAGAACTGGACATAGTTGCCTGCATATCATTGTAAAGCTTTTAAAACTGTACTTGCTCTAACTGGGGTATCATCTTTTCGATCAGACATCCAACAATACATTTACTAAAAATTCTGAAAATACCAATGACTGTACATATCATTTAGAGATCTGTTTTATCTAAGTATAGTAATAAGTTGAAATTGTGATTCATTGGAGGTGCTGATTTTTGGGTACGGACCTAAAAACAATTTGATTGGATATATTGCACCATACTACAATGTATGTGTACTACTATATGAATCTGTTAATCCACCGGTGATTCAATACATCTCATGGTGAACAATATTAGGAGTATTAAAGTCATTATATATAACAAAACAGTTTTCAAATACATTCCAGTTGAAGCTAGTACAGTTTTAATGATGTCTATAAAATGGTCAATGGTAAACATACGTGAATTCCAGTTGTTGGGCATATTCCTTGGATATATATGGTATCTGGTCTGGAGCTAATGCCTTGGCTAACTGCAATGCCTGGTCCCAATGTAGTAGATCTCTCCTCATCTATAATGACAATGTATGGTCAGTGAAACCGATATTACAATGTATGGTCAGTGAAACCGATATTACAATGTATGGTCAGTGAAACCGATATTACAATGTATGGTCAGTGAAACCGATATTACAATGTATGGTCAGTGAAACCGATATTACAATGTATGGTCAGTGAAACCGATATTACAATGTATGGTCAGTGAAACCGATATTACAATGTATGGTCAGTGAAACCGATATTACAATGTATGGTCAGTGAAACCGATATTACAATGTATGGTCAGTGAAACCGATATTACAATGTATGGTCAGTGAAACCGATATTACAATGTATGGTCAGTGAAACCGATATTACAATGTATGGTCAGTGAAACCGATATTACAATGTATGGTCAGTGAAACCGATATTACAATGTATGGTCAGTGAAACCGATATTACAATGTATGGTCAGTGAAACCGATATTACAATGTATGGTCAGTGAAACCGATATTACAATGTATGGTTAGTGAAACCGATATTACAATGTATGGTCAGTGAAACCGATATTACAATGTATGGTCAGTGAAACCGATATTACAATGTATGGTCAGTGAAACCGATATTACAATGTATGGTCAGTGAAACCGATATTACAATGTATGGTCAGTGAAACCGATATTACAATGTATGGTCAGTGAAACCGATATTACAATGTATGGTCAGTGAAACCGATATTACAATGTATGGTCAGTGAAACCGATATTACAATGTATGGTCAGTGAAACCGATATTACAAAGTATGGTTAGTGAAACCGATGTTAAAATGTATGGTCAGTGAAACCGATGTTACAATTTATGGTCAGTGAAACCGATATTACAATGTATGGTCAGTGAAACCGATATTACAATGTATGGTCAGTGAAACCGATATTACAATGTATGGTCAGTGAAACCGATATTACAATGTATGGTCAGTGAAACCGATATTACAATGTATGGTCAGTGAAACCGATATTACAATGTATGGTCAGTGAAACCGATATTACAATGTATGGTCAGTGAAACCGATATTACAATGTATGGTCAGTGAAACCGATATTACAATGTATGGTCAGTGAAACCGATATTACAATGTATGGTCAGTGAAACCGATATTACAATGTATGGTCAGTGAAACCGATATTACAATGTATGGTCAGTGAAACCGATATTACAATGTATGGTCAGTGAAACTGATATTACAATGTATGGTCAGTGAAACTGATATTACAATGTATGGTCAGTGAAATTAATGTTTCACTGTATGGTCAGTGAAATATATAGTGCATTCAGGTGACAAGAGTAAAAGTTTATGTTAATTATGATATCAAACAGTATAATTACTGGGGAACAATGAGAACTACATTGTGTATATTTTATCAGTAGACAAAACACTAGAATGGAGACTTTGATGAAGAAATCAACCACCATTACATAAAGGGTTTGTTGAACTGTAAAAGTTCACGTATAGTACAACACAACTCGTAGGTTTTTGTGTACAAACAAATACCTAACTAGTGAAATGTACATCAATGTATATTCAGTGACTAGATCAGGAATTATTGGCTACCTAGCAAAATGTACACCAATAAACATTCGGTGACAATATAAAGTATGCATTCAGTAATCACAGTAAATAACAATACCTCCAATGCTGCCATAGGGTTGGTTGAAGCAAGATAGAGGTCTTGTGCAAGACTGAAGTCCTCCATAAACATTGCCAGGTAACCAGCTAACAAATTACCATCTTCTACGCCCTACATTCAGGTGGGGATAAAAATAAGACAACGTTTATAAATAAATAAACATGAGTCAGAAGAACAGTTGCTCCCCCAAATCACACCACAATAGTTCTTTACTAAGTCAAGCCTCGCTTGGTACCACCATGTATTTTAGTTTGAGTTATGGGTAAGACTGCAACTTGATTATCAAATAATAGCAGCACCCTTTGGTTTTGTTGTTATGCTGTAGTCATGAAACAGACAATAGTGTCCTTTCCATTCTAATAGTCCCCCATACAAATCAACAAGTATCAGTTAAAGTGAACGATTTGTAAGATATTTCATAATTTAGTACATACCCGTATCTTCTGTAATGATAGAACCATACCGGCTTCACCAATATTTCTATACACTCTTATTGCTGCATTGGGATATACAAAACAGGACTGGTGTCAATGTTTGGTGAGTTACATCATAATGCATTCTTTTAATGTACCATGCAAAGATACACTACAGCATTAGTGTAACTTTGAATGGAGGAGCCATCTGATATGAAATGTGAGATTAAAATTTCAAAAGCACTGAGAAACAAACGGGTCTATCATATTGTTATATAAAGACAACTTACCAAAGTCCACTTCCATGTGTTGTATAGCAGCTTTAGCTAGATCTAGCCATGCTTCTTTACTGTTCAGGAAATGACATAGTACCCAGGCATCCTTGAATCTCTTTAGTATCAGACATTGTTGTTGAGCTGATCTCAGCTGAAAAGTGACATCAAATCATAATCAATTCAGACTTTAATAGAGAAACATAATTGATTCCATCATTTGTCTATGAATTCATTAGTTTTAGCATTTATTCAAGCCATGACAATTTCACTTTTTTACCAAATTACTATGAAGTCTACTACAACTGCTGATGGAACAAATACATATGTCAGTTTCATTTACAAAAAAAACCAAACAAGTGTAATTTTCAAAGAATGTTCTTATCATTACAAACAGTATATATTAACTTTTATTTCCACTAAGTATAACACAAAACAACTCCCTAACAATGTATTAATTTTCCAAATGAATTTTCTTAAAGTGAAAATGACAGCAGAAAAACAACAAGTAAAGAGTGATATAAACCACTAGTACTGTCTGTTTCAGGAGACTTTGTACTACAGGGTTACCTAAAGTTACTATTCATCATCTCAGATTCATACAACCATCCAGAAACCAATAAGAAACTGTATATGCTACACTTCACAGCTGTAAGAAAGCAAGATTGGGTGAAAACAGTTTCTTGTGATATTTTGTCTACATGAATGTTGACACCATGTAGACATCAAATGCAGCCACCAAAACATTGGACCCCAAGTGTCTGCATCTAGTTGCAGTACGTTTAAGTGATTTATTTCATAAAAGACAAAATGTAGCAAGAAATTGTTATCTTAGAGTAGAATATACAGATTCTTATTGGTTTCTGCATGGTTGTATCAAACAAAGTCGGTGAGTAGTAACTGTAATGATACTTCATACATATCTGAACAATTCAAACCGTAGTCATTTTTCCATTGTTCCATATGTAGTACAATACTCACATCTGCAGGTGCTAATTCTGATGGTTTCTCATGGAAACAATGTGTGGACAACATCAATGTTGTAGTTTTACCACTCTGAGTTTGGCATGTGACTTCACCATTGTTTAACATGATGGGGTACTGTGCATAGGGTAGTTTGGTTGTACCTGCTAGCATCACCTTAGGACCTATAGATCAAATATACAAAGTTAAGGTACTGTGCATAGGGTACTTTGGTTGCATCAGACAACATTATGTTAGGACACAGCTTTCAATGTTAGAATGAATTTAACTCCCACCTGTATAATAGCTATAGTCCTACAAGTCACTATTTCAGAATGACACAATATACTTGACTGTGTAGTTGACATGAAACAAGACACTTACCTCCCACCATCTCTTTACAGTAGACATATGTATAGACTTTATCATCATCATATGCTATAAAGACACCTCGGTCTAGTGGCCAGTTTTCCCACAGGATTCCCTTCACTGTGGGTGAAAAGTTTGGAATATCCAAAGTGGCATCATTCACCTGTAGAAGTGAGGAGAATAGAATTGATTGTTATACTCTAACAGCATTGGTTGCATTATTGCAAACAATGTACATGTATCTTGTTCTTGGGAGAACTTGATTGTGAGTGTACTTGGTGGTTTGGCATGGTATGTTGATCTGTTTTGCACTGCATTAACTGTTTTATTGGTCCATTTCAATGTTGACACAGTCATAACTCATAGGTTTCAACACATAAAATGATGACAAGTTTACCACTCATACTCACAGGGTTGTACTCATAAAATGATGACAAGTTTACCACTCATACTCACTGGGTTGTACACATAAAATGATGACAAGTTTACCAGCCGTACTCACTGGGTTGTACACATAAAATGATGACAAGTTTACCACTCATACTCACTGGGTTGTACACATAAAATGATGACAAGTTTACCAGCCGTACTCACAGGGTTGTACACATAAAATGATGACAAGTTTACCACTCATACTCACTGGGTTGTACACATAAAATGATGACAAGTTTACCACTCATACTCACTGGGTTGTACACATAAAATGATGACAAGTTTACCACTCATACTCACTGGATTGTACACATAAAATGATGACAAGTTTACCACTCATACTCACAGGGTTGTACACATAAAATGATTACAAGTTTACCACTCATACTCACAGGGTTGTACACATAAAAAGATGACAAGTTTACCACTCATACTCACTGGGTTGTACACATAAAATGATGAGAAGTTTACCAGCCGTACTCACTGGGTTGTACACATAAAATGATGACAAGTTTACCACTCTTACTCACAGGGTTGTACACATAAAATGATGACAAGTTTACCACTCTTACTCACAGGGCTGTACACATAAAATGATGAGAAGTTTATCACTCATACTCACAGGGTTGTACACATAAAATGATGACAAGTTTACCACTCATATTCACTGGGTTGTACTCATAAAATGATGACAAGTTTACCACTCATACTCACTGGGTTGCACACATAAAATGATGACAAGTTTACCACTCATACTCACAGGGTTGTACACATAAAATGATGACAAGTTTACCACTCATACTCACAGGGTTGTACACATAAAATGATGACAAGTTTACCACTCATACTCACAGGGTTGTACACATAAAATGATTACAAGTTTACCACTCATACTCACAGGGTTGTACACATAAAATGATGACAAGTTTACCACTCATATTCACAGGGTTGTACACATAAAATGATGACAAGTTTACCACTCATACTCACAGGGTTGTACACATAAAATGATTACAAGTTTACCACTCATACTCACAGGGCTGTACACATAAAATGATGACAAGTTTACCACTCATACTCACAGGGTTGTACACATAGCCGTCACTTTTATCATCAATGAAGACCATTCTGCTACCAGTCACATCTGGGTAGACTTTACGAATACCAACCACATGACGGAATTCATTCACAAACTGCCAATCTTCTATAAAGAAGTAATGTAATCCACCAGCCTGTCAACACAAAATAAAAGTACAAATCATTTTAAATCCTAGGACAGCGTTTTCTTTATTGTGTTACTTACTATGAAACCTTTAAATCCCAACCATTTTGTCATTTAAAGGACAAAGTCTGGACCAAACATACTTGTGACACAAAGCAAAACTTACTAACGGTAGAAGTAAATCTCTGAGTCTGAGTCTAGACAGCATAATAGAGATAATTAAATAGGGAAAAAAGATGCTAAGTAACTCTCTCGATGTTTTGAAAACCATAAAGTCATGTCATTCTGTCATTTTCAAATTTCTGGTGTAAGTCAGTTGCTAACCCACATATATGATTCAATATGTTTTAATACTTACAGTAACATAAGCACATTCCAATATATAGCAAAAAGTACCCATCAAAAAAGCCATGATTGAAATAAGTTCCTACAAGTACATCTAATGCAAAATTCTTTTGTTCCCAACTTTTGACAGCCTTGTTTCAAATTCAGAGAAGTCAAAAGTAGGTTTGCATTTTGTATGTGTGTGTGTACAAAGTGCAAATAAATTCTTTTAATTTTTCCAATATGGCGTATAGTAATTTTCTATTACTTACATTAGTTCCATAGATAAGGAAGTCGTTAGTGAGGGCACAGCAAGTGATTCGTGTATTCATGTCAGAATCGGGAAATAAACGAGTTTCACGCTCTTCACTCGTAGTGCCATCTCCACCTTCTCCTTCAATCTGTACAATAAACCAAAGACAATGGATATCAACATTTGATAATTAATTAATAAGTGAAATATACACTTTACAAATAACACTTTTACACTTTTGTTGTTAACTTTTGTACTTTTGAGGAGACTGTACTTGAGATTTGCATCATCCTGGAAATAAAGTAAATGAAAAATTCACAATGCAATATTTTTAAAATAATGAATAAAACGATAGTGTGACGTACCAGATGTAACTGTACTTTATTTTCAAAGAAGACTGCAGCATAGTCTGCATTGAGAGCCATACTGTTGATAGTACCCAGATATTCTTTGTCTTTCATTCTTTCTGGACCTGTAAAATAGAAAAATTATTACCTATCAGTAAGTGTTATGTCAGATTTACTTGATAACTTGATGTATATTGTTTACACAGTCCTCTGCATTGTACAAATATCATGGAAAACATAAAAGATTTTGAATTTATATTAAAAATGATAATTATAAACCTGAACATTTTTCATTAAAGACAAAATTTGACTTATTGCACAGCGGAAAGAAAATCAAATGCAAAAACATGTCTTTTGTAGACATATTGTATTAATATAATGCACTAGATGTTTAGTCTCTGGGAACCAGTTGAACACAAAACATTCATAGAATGTTTGAGTTACTTGGAAAAACATCAAAATTTAGAGTATAATAATCTTCTATATAAAAGAACATGATAGCATAAGTTAAGTTTTACAGTTGTAGCTATTACAAGGTCTGATCACAATTCCAGTTTATCATGGGGCTATGTTAATTGTGATGCCTTCTATGGAATGAGACCGTGTACAAAGTGCCTTCTTCAGTACTCCTTTCAAACTGCAGGTTGAGTTTGTGAGATTGAGTTTGTAGTATCACAACTAATTCAAGTAAACAATTGCAATCCCCTGTCAGTGTGTTTGATAGATTTACTCTGACATGCACTGTTCATCCTTTCCCCAGCAGGAGATTTAGTTAGATTTTTAGTAGATTATGACTATATGTTGAGAGAGAGAGACCATAGTAAATCAAGCCCAACGTATAGCAACTAGACTTAGTAGCTTGTTGATGGTACAGTGTACATTTATACATTCGCTTACCTTTATCTCCAAGTATATAAAACCAAGCTCTGTTATTCATCCCAGCAGCTAAATGGTATGGTCCCAATGCCACAAAAGTGGGTTCTACTTCAATGCCAATAGTGACAGATTGTTCCTATGATAGAATTCAAACAGTAAATACAGCATATATTACTCTATAGTGGGATTAAACCTAATCTGGTATTTTGACATCCATTCTGACTTTCATCTATGATCTACAACAAATACATCTAATCAGAATCCGCAGCCATACTACCAGAATACACACTCCATCAAACATGCCTAGAGTTCAAAGTTCAACACAGACAGACTTACACACTGTAAGCTCTATATATAACAAACATATTAGAAGACATGAAAAAGATCTGTTTATTATAAAGTGATTACAGTGAAATATGAAGAACCACAGCCTCCTACTTACAGAAGGGATGTGACTAAACTGTACAACTTTGTACATAAACACTGCCAGCATTAAAGGGTATGCCAATCAACAAGTCTTGACATAGACTAACATCCCTAAAAGATGGCATTCAACAAGTCTTGACATTGATTGGCATTATTGATCAAAATAATCTATGTCATGATTTACATGATTTATAACACACAAGCAGTTCAATATTTTTAGCATCAAGTTTTTGATTTGTCTTGGTTGACAATCCTCATCAGAATGACAAATTCCATAGTTACAGTTGACCACTAGGTGGCAGTATGATCTGTCTTGGTTGACGATCCTCACTTCATCAGAATGACAAATTCCATAGTTACAGCTGACAACTAGGGTATGGTATGATCAGCCAACTGCAGATATTAGGTGGTTGGATGCGGTGGAATTTTACATGCTGATGAGGATCATTGACAAAGAAAGACTAAAAGCTCAATGCTAAATAACTTTGAACTGCCTGAGTAAGTCATTTGATCTACAAAGCTGATGAACATTTTTGGTCAATGTCTATTTCAAGTAATAAGACTATGTTTGATGAACTCCATCTTTTATTGTCAAGGGCTTCCAGCTATATATTAAACCTCCAATGACAAACTCTTGAAGTCATATGCTATGTATGTATTATGTCTTGCAGGCTTTTTTCTTACTAAATAATGTCGTAACAGGCCTTAACTTACTACTACACTCAGTTAAATTATAATAATGCCTCAATGTCTTAAATCATCTCACAGATAGTAAGCAATTGACCAATCAGACATGTACAGATTCTTTTAAAAATCTGACCTGACTTCACAGACAATATATGGGTAAGTCCTACTTCAAATATCAATATATGGGAATTGGGTACAGTTGATTTAAACCTATGCTCAAATTAGATGATTCAGAAGCATCCTCATTACAATGTTAATTGTCACCAATCAGATAAACCATATGGTGGCATACTAGTATACATACAAAAAAGTAGCATATGACTTCACAGGTTTATCAAATTCAGGGTCAGTGGTTGAGAAAAACTAATGAAAGGTGAACTCCAATCACTGAGTTCTCTTGAAGTTCAGCTTTCTACACTTCTGAAAGCCCTTTGGTAACCATAATGAAGCAACACTTTTTGGTAACCACAGCAAAATGTGATACCTCAGATAAAAAGCTATAATGATGTAAATAAAGACAATATGTAAATTACTTATACATTTGCATATCATGTAAATGAGAATAAAGTTCTAAAAAACAGTCACTAAGTCTGGTTACTTATATGATTCACAGACAGAAAAGAATAATCTTCCTTTTTGATTTGAATAAATGCACTTTCTAGATATAGTGAATCATTCTTCAAATGCTATTTAGATACTGCGTATAAAGTAGACTGACAGATTTGTTGATGTGTCCATTCCTTTACGAGACTCAGACTTTTAACAAGTGTTAAAGCTGCACTAGCTGCAACCGGAACATTTTTTGAAACTGTTTTGTTAGATACAATAACTTAATTGTAATATTGTACACTCTGAACAATACTGAATCACCTATTTGTGTAGCTGTATACACAGTACAGTGCAATATATTCAATCAGATTTATTTCTGCATCTACACCAAAAAATCAGCACTTTCAATGAATTATAACTTCAACTTATTACTATACTACTTATAGATAACACAGACCTCTAATTGACATCTACAGTGTCTAATTATTGACATTTTAACACATTTCAGTGAATATTATTGTTGGTTGTCTGAAGTGCAGTTTTTAATAACAGACATGCCAACAAGGATGAATCACTCAATCTATTCCTTAGACTGAACAGAATTAATCTAGGAATAAAAGTCATACTAAATTCTAGTTTCTATGCACTACAAAATCCACAGCAGTGGTGAAAAGAACTTATGAGTGATTCTCTAATGTACAAAGATACTAAACTATCTACTAATACTATTATATGCCATGCGACTACGCTAACTTGATATATACATACAACAGAAAAAATTAATTCCCATTGGGACTATAGTACTACAATTCTTGTGATACATCTGTATATGATGATGAGTGATTAACTATGAAGGTGAATTTATTGGCAAAAAATACTATATAGCGCTACTTGGTCATGCTGTACTATCGCCATGCACATCAGTATGCCAGGGAGGGTGAATAGTTATGCACTGTGAAATTCAGCATTTCTACGCAGCTCTTTGCTATCTACATTACAGTGGTGAAATGATGGTAGTGTGTTTGTAACTTTAACAATGAAAACTGATGCATGGAAAGAAAAGGAGGTGTTTGTCTTTTAAAACTGTAAGTAGGTAAGAGTAAATGGGGACACTTGCCTTTGTACGCCCAACTCGGCGCTATTAACAATGAAACGCATGCAAACAAGAAAAACACACAATAATGACATGTGCATTCATTAGTATATATATATATATAGATGTGATAAAAGTATACATTTTTACATGGTTATATTATTACCCAGTCAGTGGGGGTATCACATGTCTAAAACATTCTATATTGTTTTTTAGTTCGACAACAGGAATATGACAACACAATATTACATTACAGTTATTATACAGATATTAATCATGAAGTTTATAACAACACAAAAGAATGAGATGAATAAGGAAATGATATGATGTGATACATGTAAATAATATTTGATAAACTGTATGTGTACATGATGTATTATTGGAAATATATTCTGATCACATTAACCATAATCTATGTTATCATATATTTCATGTACACTAAATGATGTTTGCTGATAAGGGGGTTACACTGGATGAAACATACTATGAACCAGGATTTCATCCACCGATAATTTAACACAATTTCTGACAGCGCATACCTTTTAGTATATAATAGTCATTAGGAAAGTCATTTGTTTCAACAAGCATCATACAATATGTCATATTCAAGTTATTGTAAAGATGGATGATCATTAGCTAATGGGGAGCTATTTGATAGCAGATTGAGGATGAAATGTGTCAGTTTGAATCCTCCTGTACTGCACTTTTAAAATCATCCTTTCCCAACATTCAGGACAAATTCTGATAACATTCTTGGGTGGATGTACTTATTATGTTTTCAAGTTTTGAAGTGTCAGCAACTCGTGAAGTTATTAATACACCCATTTCGTTGACTGCTTCTAATACTACCATGCATTTTGCATACCCGGTTAAACTTTGACCCCCATTTTCACCAACCTGGAAGGCCCTTGCATGGTGCCCTTTTCAGAAGTAGCTGAAAAGTTGGTGGTCGGGATAAAAAACAGCCCCCTCTATCATGGGAATAGGAAAGATATGTTTGACCACTCAAGCATAAGAGCCCCCTCAACAAAATAGAAGAGAGATGTCTGCTGTCCAGTAAATAATACATTGTTAAAACTACATACATCCTCCCATGGATTGTGGTTAATGTGAATAAACATCATGTACATGTAATGTGTGTATGTGCAATAGACAACAATATAAACCCAGAGACCTGTTCCACATGGTTGACCACGGTGACTTCTAATAGTGATGTAAGGTAGGCTATCCGTGTGCCGTATGCATCTCCCAAGACTGGCAGTTTGGTGAGATAGGTATGTAATGATCCCTTCTGTGTACTGATAGCTAGCAGCTGGCCATCATCTGTCCATTCCATCTTGCCTAGTCCTTTGTTTTCATCTTCCATGGTGATGATGGCGTACATTTCTTTCAGTTCTGATAAATCATGGATCTTGATACTGTTGGTAGATTGACACCAGATAACATGTGATCAAAAAAATCTCCATCGTTTCCAACGACTTTAGCAACAGATGAACACTACATGTATCTGTTGAGTGGAAATTTGACCAAACATATTTTTTTTTTTCAATCTGGTACATGCAAAAATTCACTAATCTTTATTTATATGGGATAATTCTTTTGGCATATAAACTTGTCTCCCAAGAAGTCTAATGAGTGATGTCCCTGTGTTAATGCAGGAGGAAACCGGAGTGCCTGGGGATTCTCACAGCCCATTTTAAGTTACCGCTCACTGCTCTATTTGATACACACAGAAACCAATAACAAACTGCATATTCTAAGATAGCATGATCACAATTTATTGCTACATTTGTCCAAATGAAATAAACAATTTAAAAGTACAGCAACTAGATGCAGACACACAGCACAAATGTTTTGATGTCTGCATTTGATGTCTGTATGGTGGCACTTTAGTTTATTTCATTTATTGACAAAATGTTGCAATAATCTGTTCACTTGCTGCCTTAAAGTGTGGCATGTACAGTTTCTTACTGGTTTCTGTGTGGTTGTATTAAACAGAGCCAGTGAACAGTAACATGAAATGGGCTGTACTATGACTCATTACAGATGAATCCTAAACTCAGACTGCAGTGTTAGTCCTCAGCCACAGATGACTCTGACTGCAGAGAGTGTTAATTCTCAGCCACAAATAACTCTGACTGCAGTGTCAGTCCTCAGCCAAAGATAACTCCATTTTCACCTTCACAAGACAACTTACCAGTTATCACCTGCAGTAGCGGCTTTATTGAGTGGGAAGGACACAGCTATGGCCATCAGATTGTCCTTATGATTCCTGGCTTGGAACAACTCCTGACCAATCTCCTTGATGTGAGTTGAGATGACAATGAAATAACCATTGGAAAATCCTATCATGATGTAACCATCCCCATACCTAGTATAAAACAAACATCAAACATTACCAGATATGTCATATGACATGTGAGTGCCAATAACACATACTTGTGGTACAAGTACCGTACTTACTTTGTTCTCTGCAGTTATACTTTAATTAAAGGGGCATAAGCTGGGTTATCGTAATACATTTTGGAGCGTTAATATTTGCTTATTACAAAATAGTTCTGGCAACAGCTGACCACTAGATGGCGGTATGATCAGCAGATTGTAGATGTTAGGTAGTTCGATGCCCCTGACATCTACAATTGGCTGATCATACCGCCACCTAGTGGTCAGCTGTAACTATGGAATTTGTCATTCTGATGAGGATCAGCAACCAAGACAGATCATACTGCCACCTAGTGGTCAGCTGTAACTATGGAATTTGTCATTCTGATGAGGATTGCCGACCAAGACAGATCAAAAGCTGATTGTGATATACTTTATATTGAAATTATCATACTTGTTTGTATCTTACTTACCATTTGTAAGCTATTATATTACCATAACGTTGTTGGAATGCTAATTCTATTGGGTTCTCTGGATCGTTCAAATTGAACAGAAATAGAGTCTTTTTGCCAACACATATACTGATCTATAATTGGAACAAAAGATACAGGGTAAATGTAAATGTAAACGTATGGAATCTGAAAGATGTACTAGCTGTAACTGGTGTATTAGTTTTACAATCAGACAACCAACAATATATTTATTCAGAATTTTGAAAATACCAATGACTGTACATGTCAATTAGATGTCTATTTTATCTGTAAGTAGTATTATAATAGTAATAAGTTGAAATGGTGGTTTATTGGTGGCACTGAGTCTTGAGTGCGGCCCGCCGACCTAAAAATCAATTTGATTGGATATATTGCACTATACTATGTGTACAGCTACACAACTATGTTTACCCACATGTGATGATGGAATATTTGCAGGGTGTACAATATTATGATTATTAAAGTCATTTTATCGAACAAAATAGATTCACGAATGTTCCAGTTACAGTCTGTGCTGTTTCAATCTTAGATCTACAAAGTCACAAATAGTGTCCTCAAACCATGTGAGCTTTTGAAACTGGAAGTATTCAATAATTGTGTAACACATTAAAATTACAATAATTCAAAAACAATATTTCAATAAAGTATATATTGCAATAGAGAGCAGAATAACTACAAATCTATACTCACTGTGTTTTCCCCGGCAGCACTGCGTTCATCAGTTTTCATCTCAGAAAACTGAATTTCAGAAGGTTCCATGCGTACAGTAGTCTGTCAAGGTAGTATGGAACACAATGACTTAAAGTTAGACAGACCTCTATGTCCACATAATACATACAATTAGTTATACTGATATCAACAGTACTATATCAACAACTTTCCTTTATCAGCATTCAATATATATATATATGTATATGATGACCACAAAGGTGACAAGTCAGTCTGGTTTCAATAAATTGCTGCCCATAAAGCTGTTAAGTGTTTGAAAGTTAGTTTAAAGTAGTTTTAGTTTACAAAACCTTTAGAGTTGATTTTTGTTCAGATCATCCAGTTTTCATTTAGTTTTTTTTTTTTTTTTATCAATGAGTATTATCAAAACTGTGCTGTAAACATAACTTAATAGTACTATACATATGTATGTTGTTATTATGCTACCTATGTGGGATTATCTGAAACTCTTTCCTGCATACCTGTCTGATAGTATCACCATCAGCATTACTAATAGTAATGGTTTTATCTTCACTACCCAGTGCTAACAGATTCTGTGTACTCCATGCACCACATGTAATCTTTTTGGTGTGTTTGCCAAGAATTGGAACTTTCCTATAAATCAAAGTATACATGATATACATCAGTATTTACAAGTTTGAAAAAACTACAAAAATACTGTCTATGGTTTGCCATATTCCTACATCATTACATTTCACCAAGCTGTACATGGCTTACAAGAAAACAAAAACAGTTACTATGTATCATAGCTATTACAAAGATTATTAACTTCAGGCTCTGTATGTTGGTAAACATAACTTGTACATAATCCATTTTATAGGGGTATTTCCTTCAAGGATACACAATAAACAACTGTAAATTTGTCATTTTCACCCCACCTGGAATCTTTGGATAAAAAAGAGACAACACAGATAACAGACAATCTCTGATATAAGCAGATGATGGGGGACGAGCGGTGAATAGACAATGAGAGATGAGCAGTGAATAGACAACGAGAGATGAGCAGTGAATAGACATTGAGAGATGAGCAGTGGATAGACAATGAGAGATGAGCAGTGAATAGACAACGAGAGATATGCAGTGAACACACAACAGCAAAGGCTTTGGTACTTCCTGCTTATAAAATCTGGTGTAACTGGAAAAATTGTTTAAAATGTTGGAAAGCATGTACAGTAATGTAAAATCTTGTGTACACATGTCAAATTGCTGTACAGATTACTAAAATGAACAAGTTGAACCATGATAAGAGATCCACAGAGAATGTGAGAGATACATCAAATCTGACAATATGCAAGTACTGTAGCTCACCTTGATGTCTGGTGATTGTAGATAAGTAGATTTCCCTTAGATGTACCAACAGACAACTGATGTCCAACTCTAGACCAGAGTAGTAGTGACAAAGTGTCTTTCATTCCACTGTCTAAGTGAGATGTTTTATGTGTGTTTGCATCCCACAGTATAATTGTACCATTCTTATCATTAATGACAGCCAATGTATCACCATCACAATCCCAACCAATACCAGTACAGGTTCTGTAGTAGAAGTAAAAAACAAACTATCATTTAATATTCCTAAATAAAATACTTGGAAGGATACATGCATCGATATACACAATGCTTTGACACACCTGAAGGTGACTGAACTCAGTCTCCCGCCCTGAACAGCCATATTATCAACTTAATCTTATACCCGTAACACTATACTAATGTAGTGTTTTTGCTACCATGGTAACAGAAAGGGAGAATACGGGAAAAACTGGCATAGTATCCAAGACATTGTACCATCATTTTGGTAATGGTAGGACAGCTTGGTAAAATGACAGGAGAATTCGGGGAGATTTATCTGATTACAAATGTACCACCCTTAACAAAAACACTGTGAATTGAACTTTATTACACAAAACATACATTAATTTAGAGCCAGTGTTCTTTAGTCTTCTTCAGTGATTTGAACAGTTTATATCCTTCAGTTTAATATCCTTCAAGTTTATTACCTCATTTCAAATTCAGAATCTATCACTTTAATGCAATCTGACTCAAATCTAATGTGTTACATTTACATGTAGGTCATCTAATTGTCCAATTCAATCTTATTACTTTCCTTTGCTTGAATTGTCCTTTGAAAATAAAAGTTTTGGTCCCCAAGACTGCCACCTAACCATGTAGGACAAATGATAATTCAAGCAAATTTAAAAGGTGAAAAAATAACTCAAAAATAATTATCAGACCTAAAGATCAGATTTGAATCAGATTGATTGAGTTCTATCATGATTTGGTGGAGGTCATAGTGACTTCACACAATTTCACAAGAAAACTTTCCAACCTGGTAACGTACGAAATCTTCATTAAAGGGGCACAGGCTGAGTTTAGATAGTTTTTACTTTGGTTAGTAATACAAAACACTTTACATAAAACCATGGCTAAAGTCATCAAGTAACATTACAATAATGTTTATATTGGACTTTCCTAGCAAGGGATAAATTTGAAAGAAGAGATAAGCTTACCCTGGTAAGTTGATTTCATCTCTGAGTTCTCCATGTCTATCATAGATGTTGACTATGTGGTTACTACCTGTCGTAGCTAGGTAATTACCAAGTGTCTTCTGCCAACAAAACTGTATTGACCCATGACCATGGGTTTTATCAGATAAATGAAACACCCTCTGAAACAGGATTAAAAGTTTGACAGTTAATTTTATATTTCACAAAATCAATGTCTGGTTATTATAGTGAACATAAATATATGGGAAAAATATGCCTTTCTAGATAGGGCTGCACCTTCCTGTGCAGTAGTCATATGTCACTGCTGAAACTGCGTTGGGATCTCCATCAATCTTACTATCATATATGTATTATGTGATCATGTAATCTAGCAACTATACGTGTAGGCTCATTTTCAAATTCAATGATCTCTTTCTCTCTCCATGTATGAACAAATACTAACACATATTTAGCTAAATCTCCTGCTTGGGAGATGGTGAACAACATGTGTCAGTAGAAATCTATCACACACTGATAGGTGGTTGTAATTGGTTGCTTTGTTCAGTTTACAACAAACTCAACATCCAGCCATGAGAACGCAATCACATTTATATCAACACTCCAATAACATTAAGCTATCGCTGCTGTTGGTAAGAACGGAATGTTGTGCTACAGAAAGCCACTTGAGAGAAAGATCTTACAAAATGAGCCCACTTGTAAGAGTGTGCGAAATGTTCTATAATCCTAAATACTTATAAACTGACTTTCCAGAAACAAAATCATTTTTCACAAAATTTGAGAGTAGCATTTCATATAATAATTAATATACTCAACATAAAATGTCAGGCTCCTATGTACATGCATGAACCTACAAACCATGGATTACTGTTCAACAATCTATTAGTCATGGGATATTATTATTAATAGAAATTACTTTGTAACCATAGTTTGACAGTTTAATATTTGTAATTTACATATCAAGAGTGACCATGAAAAGATGATGTGGGTATTTAACTAGTGTAAATACACTGTAAATCAAAACTCAAAACTGAGATGAGTTGACTGTTATAAGGGGGTTGGTTGTAACAAATCTTTCCTGACGTTTTGGGGAATAAGTTGTTGACTTGGCCGGCAGAAACGAAGATGTGGGATAACAATCGCACCCCTCCCCCTCCCAACACACGCACACTCGTCCTTCCAATATCCCCCACCCCCACCCCTTCGTTATACCAGTACACTACAGCGTATACCTCATGAATCAACAGTTGTCGTTACACTCATTGCAAGGTTTTTAGACATAATACATCGGAGACAAAGCTTACAGTATCGAATTCATGTCCGTAACGAATCGTAACCATGGTGACAACTTATGTGACACCATTTCCATTTTCAATTTCGAGCTTGTTCAGTATTGGATTTTGAACGACTTGAATTACGAATTTTCTTCATCGATGTTGAAGATGCCAATCGATCGTCACAAATCGTCTATTTTCAATTACTAGAGCTCAAAGGACTTGATAACCTAACAAGACAATGAGTTCCAGGTAAAGAATCGAATCATTTTGCCTACCTTCATTTTAAACACTAATTTGTGTAATATTTCAGGATGTCATCGATACAGATCAAAACAATCGTTGAGATGGACGGGAAATGTCTGACTGGAATTTCGCACATGCGCAGTTAGCTGTTACAGCGCCACCACTGCCCGCTTTTACGATGTCTTTCGTTCTCTCCCGGCCCACTATTTAATTTTACTGGGTGGACAACACTCACCGGGTGGATTTGTGCAAAGTCTTAGTTGTTTATATTTTGTTTTGTATTTTCTGAATAGTTACAAAACTTATGTTGAAAATTAAAAACAAAAAAATGACCAAAATTTGGCAATCATAATGTGAGTTTGCAGCCATCTATAATTCAGAATATCATAACTAGGCAAAGCCCTAGGTGCAATAATTGTAGCGTCTTGTTGTGGTTTTGTGTTTTTTTTCGTCTGTTTTGGTGACCTTTTAAGTTTTAACCCGCACCTAACGCTACAATTCCTAGTGCAGGAATTCCAATCAGCTGATGCGATGCGGATCTGCATCGCACGTATCAATCCCTATTTTCGCCAAAATATCGACCTACCTACGGAAAATCTGACATCTCCTAACCGCAACACTTCTTAGGAATCCCCCGCACCACAATCGACGCCCCGATCTGCCCTTTCCCCCGTCAAAAACGGCCGCCGAACATGCGAGACTAGACAATTTTGAAAACTTTCGCGGCTACGAGATCTCGGCAAATGTATCGCGTGATCAACGACCTTCGTTAGGTGCGGGTTAAACACTAAAACTTAAAAAGTCACCAAAACAGATGAAAAAAACCGCAACAAGACGCTACAATTATTGCAGCTAGGCAAAGCCCATAAGCTCACGCAGCTAAAAGCAGGCCAGGTAGATTCATTTGTGACCGGCTGCCTGAGCCAGGGTTCGCACACTTGATTTGGATCATTTTCCAGGGGTGTTGACCATCCAAATTTATATTATTGAATGACAGCTAATTCTCTGACACGGACGAGAAGTAATTAACAACGCGGCGTTGACAACGGCTCTCACAATATGTCACAAAACATTTTAAAGAAATCAACACTCTATGCAGTTGTTAATTTAAAAAAAAACACCATCATAACCATTAGATTAATATTGTTTATTTTCAACTTATCATAGACCCTCCACCAACGTTGGTCTTTTGTTAAATACATGTTGCCACATCCAGTGGTCCGTATCACGTACCGTTAAACTTTAATGTAACACTGATTTCTTCAAGGGGTACAGCGATGCCTCGATACTCGTTACAATGTTACGATAATCGTGCTAACAGGCCTACTGTTACAATATTGCAATGCATGGCTATGTTATGTCGCCTATATGACGTTCGGAGTACGGTATCGGTAGCGTGTGGAGAGTGCACATAGTAACATACATGTATGTCATTGTATATTAATCGCATAGAGCTATCGCATAGAAATTCGCATAGAATATACGACGCGCATGCGTACTAGTAATTGAGCCGCTCCGCGAGCTAATATTAAGATAGTGATAATATATCTGTGAAAGCCAAAGTATTGTAACTTGTCATTAATATTTAGCCATTAAAACACATAAAGAGATTTTACACATCATTTAGTCATGCTTTGAAGTGTCAAATACGTATCTCTTTTAGTAAAGCCTTCAGTAATTACAGGGGCGGGGAATGGGGGGGGGGGGCTACACTTACATAGGGGAGGGCAGTAATTTAGAAAGAAAATGAGGGCCACATTTCACTTGACCCATTGTATAATTTAATTTCCACTGTTCTGTGAGTTTCCATCACACCTTTGCCAACATCGCTATCGCTGCCACATCCCACTGCTGCCTTCGTTGTGCCGTAATATAAAAACATATCAGTCAAATAGCCGTTGACAACCGTGCAGTGAATCAATTGTTGTATTGTGAGGAGTGCATTTCATTGAAACGGTATGGAGAAAGACTGGAGCTAATATATTTTTTCTGGCCTTCAGCTCCACCAACTAGATCCAAACACGGGAATTAATGAATGCAGCGACTTCACACAAATTCAATGTGGTGATGGTAGTGGGATACCACCAATGTCTTTAATTTGATCAATGTGGTGGCAGCAGTAGTGGGATCGAGTCATTACCATAGATTCTGGGACTCGTGTCCTTTTCACGTCTGACAGCGTTTATTATTAACCCCTGGGTTTTTTGTCAAATATTTGAATGGCGGGGGGGGGGGGGTAATGTTTTAGAGAAAGAAAATTGGGTAGGGTCACTGTTTGTAGAGAACGGAACTTAGATCTAGAGGTTCGCAATTTATGCAACAGACCAGATATGATTTACACAGACTCCTCACGGGCCCCTTGTAATTACTGGAGGCGCCTAATATATGTCGAGAAATCATGCACCTTTCTTTCTAATAAATAAATTCCGTCGGCCATTTCAACCTAAAGAGACAATACGGTTGTTGTCATGGAAACTGTGCTGTAACTCCCCGTACTTACATGTATACAATGGTGTATTCAATGTTGTCATCCGCTTTAATTTAGCATAGCAAATACTACTACTTATTTTCCTCACAATCACCCTTTTCTAAGGTTACTATTTTTGTCGTCGTGAACAAAGTGCATGAAATATGCAAATTACACAATGTAACGTTGTTTGTCTATGGGATCATAAAACTAAAAACCGATCAATAGTATAGTTCATAAATGCAACGTACTCCTAACAATATCATTGAATATTTGCTCCATTCCAGTGGAATAACAAACTATATAAAATAATATGTACAGCTTGAAACAACTTGCAACATTTAGAAATTACTCCGTTAGACCGATAGAGATATACTAAGTTCCTCTTTGAGCGGAACGAATATCCGAGATAACAAGCTAACTCAGCTACTAGGCACTGCAAGAACAATTAAAACTAAACTCTAGTGTATATCGTAAATGGCAAACTCGCTTTCTGGATCCGGATAAACTAAAATTTAACGAAGTACCTAAAAAATAATTTCAGTGCAATCGCCCTGGCTTACAAATTAAATCCTTCTAGATAAAAATGAAAATATCATAAATTACATATGGTTGGGGGATATGCACATAATCACGTTTTAGATATAATAAACATATCTATCATTTATTTGAAATGTTTCTTGTCTAGCTCTGTTATTCATTAAAAAATCATTATTCAATCATATTCCCTCGCCGATAGTCTATACACTTACGCTACAAAACAGAAGAATGAATATTAATAAGTCATTTTAAAATTCCCCTATTGATGTAATGAAATTACACCACTTTAGTGTGAACAGCAACTGATTGCCCGTGAGTTTGTCATCCTGTGTCTATGCTGTGATGGATGTATACAATTGATTCTGATTCGATGGCGATTGGTATGCACTTGTAATGTTTCTAATTTAGCAAATAGAACATAATACATATGGATGTCAAATTAAATATATGCAATCAATGAAATATCATATAAATGACTCGATGTTGTCGCTCATCGAAAAATGATGAATACTTGTCTGTCAATATTGCCATCTGTCGCCTCTTTATTGCATCGTACTAGGTGGCAATTCAGTGCTTTCAATTCAATCACTCCCTTTCATGTAAAATAGCGTACTCGCGCCAGAATCACAGCTCACTCATAAATCACCACTGTTCGATATTTATTTTTCTCCATGCCTCTCAGTGTTTTGGTTCAACAGACTACCACAATACTTCAATACTTTGTGAATTGTCCAAATCCGATTGAAGAGACAAGGAACAAAAGCTGGCACAACTTTGCAGACACACATACAATCGAACACAATGATAGAGTTGGTTGAACACCAATACAACCACAACCTTCATTGTTAAATATCACCATGCCATCATTGATAGTAAAATGTTTATTACGAGCGAACAGTGTTTCATTCTGATGTGGATCGAGGCCAGGTACCTCACAGTCGCTATATGAATACGGAAATGCAAATACATTGTATCCTGCCGTATATTGCATACCTACCGAAGTTAATGTGGATTTTTCCTCAAATGATGACTCTCGTCGACGGTATTCCCTTCTACGCCGTGAGTTTAGTACGCTTTGCATGTCCACTTCAATGTGGATACTGTTCCCAGTTTTATGTACGGAGGCCATCATTAAAATGAAGGTGTGTTCACTTGTGTACTCCAGAAGCTAAACAATGGTATCTGCTGTTGTATGTTATACACGTTTCTCCCTAATTCACCGAATGTTTTACCAGTGATTATAGTATCCTCAACACATAATATCCAATTAGTCCATTAATTGCATCATACCCGTGATTCACTGCGTTCTTCAGTACATGGTAACTGTAAACACACAGCTGTAGGTAAACCAGACACGTTGCATTTTTAATCGTTCGTTGTTGAACGTTTGACAAAACCACTTTATCAAATGTATAGTTAAAATTTATACACTCCAGTAAGTTTCAACATAGTGGTCACCTATTTCCACTGCACCCGAATTCTCTTTATCCAATATATAGTTGCTAGGCAACGTGTTCGTGATCGGCTTTGTCTATGTAATATAAACTATAATGACAGATCATACACATTTTACCTGCGGCAGAGATACTTGTCCGGTCATGTTTATGGTGTAATTTTGTAGTATTCACCGTCAAACTGACGATTCGTCTGCTCACTCTATCGTGACAAGACGTCAGCGTTGATGCAAAGACGTAATAGTTAGCCTTGGGTATGGAAGTTGTAGAACCGTCTGCAAGATGAAAACAGTACTTGGAAATGACTGAGTAATGTACAAATATCTAAATGGTTAGGCCTCTCATAATATGATAGCAAGGCTATGATTTAAATAGACAAAGTCAAAAACTGTCACCACTATTATTATTGCAACTCGGAAGAGTTAGTTGACCAGAATGTGTAACCTGTTACCTGTAACATTAGAATGAAGGTATCGATATCATTGATAATTTCACATGCTTTCACATGGAAACGTACACTTGACTAATCGCAACAAAATTTCAGTTATTCGTCTGTCCACAGCTACAAAAATTAAGTAAATAAACACTTGGGATAAAGTAATGAAAACTGATTTACCTGTAGTATCTATCTAGCAAACCGATACAATAATTATATCATCCAGAAAGACAGAGCTTTTGTATCGTATTCTCTGTCAATTCACAAAGCATTGAAAACACTTATTTTTCACGTGTGGGTAGTTTTGTTGAAATGACGTCGACCTTACAAATTAAAGGACTGCACGCATGTTTAGAAAGAACGATTCTGTTCTTTTCACCACTATTTGTACAGTTGAACATTTAATCATCGACTAAATATTCAGTATTGAACAGCGATTCAAAATAAATAATAGAACTTGGGTAGATCGTATTCAAAACATAACTCCCCCTCCACCACCACCACCACCACCACCACCACCACCACCACCACCACCACCACCACCACCCATCCATCCATTCAGTTGCTGTTCTGTAAGTTTACTTGTGTTGAATGTAGGTGTTCATGTTCATTTTTTTGTTCCGTAGAGAACGTGGTATGTGAATTACAAAACATCATGACAAATACTTGGCAACGTACGGATTGTGAATCCAAAGTGTACAATCGGATCACAGTAAAATACTACTCTGTTTACCACTGTTTTACTGAGTAAATGCACACAGCCCGAAAACAATGCAAAGAGGCGTGCGATGAAGATTTTCTGTGTTAAGCCATGTATAATAAGCTGAGTTCTGTCTATGGTTGAACCGGTCTTAATATTGACATTAATTAATGCCATGCCACGTGAATACATCGCGTTAAGTGTTTTTCATGCCAACCTTTGAATATCTCAAAATGAAATCTAAAACCCCTTTAACTTGAATTCCAAAAGTATATACATGCAACCACACCATGGACTCATATCTAGGTTTAGTGTATTTTCATTTCGATTCTCTCAGATCAAGTCGTGTAATTTGTCAATACACTACGTTGATGAAAACCTGACATGTACTGATTGCTTCATATCACATCACCAGATAACATAGCGATATAAGATATAACATGTATAGATGAAACAATCTCATACTCACCTTGGATATACTGCTTACTTGTAATTAATTAGGGTGTTGTCAATATCAAGAAAATCAACCTTCACCTGCTGTCAAGCACACTGGCTACAGTATGCATGTTGGTCAGGTCGTATTTGTAGAGACGACAATATTCTCAATTAGTGTGGAATTAGCTGCTTAGACGTACGTAACATGTACAGTACTCTAGTGGATGTACCAGTAGATATCAATGGCCACATGCGTGTAACATAGACTGGGCTTGTATGCGATTCAGAACGTTGTTTGATCAAGATAAATTGACCTGTCAGTCAAACCGAAGCCACTTTCCAAAATAGTAACCAGGGCAACCAGGATATCGCGTATGTGTTTTATCTACGCGTCACGTAAATATGCGGCTGGCGACCAGAGTGTCATTTCTATCCACCGGCAGTAGTGTGTGTGGAAAGGTAGTAGTTGAAGAGAAACGTCGGTAACCCCATACAACTAGTTGGAAGTCATACATCAAAGGTTGCCAGAGCAGCCCTGCTTTTAACGGAAAACATTCAAAAGACAACTGTCTGGCTATGTTTGTCCTCAATTCATGTGATTGCAAAGGTTTTATGTAATCGATGTTTCTTTCAATACACCAATAGAGAATATATATAATCTGACACCGAATGGAAACGGAGCGTTTTGTTTGATTAAATCAATCATTCATGACACGAAGTGTTCACGAATTAGCTTGGTTATACTTCAAACACCAAATAAATGTCACTGCAAATGATACAATAACACAGCATTGAAAGGAAAATAACGGTTTACCGAACTCATGTAATGAATTTCGCACCTTTCACGTCTAGGAAAGGAAAGTACATACAAAAATGTATCATTCGAAATGTTTCTATATCGTATCGCGCGCATTTCACATTTTACATATAAATGAGGCACTTTGCATTCATATTTGTATATTAGTGAAGTACTTTACATAAGTTGGATAAAATGATTTAGACAGTGGATCGATGCATGATGAACACAGTCATTCGTGGATCTATGGTTGAATAGAAAGGTCACGCCAACCCTTTATGTATTTTCGAGTCAAGAAACCTTTGGTATTGCACGGAAGTCGTAGGCATATAAACTGAGGATTTGAGATATCAAAGCAACAATATAATGAAAGTAAATTCCCCGATAATAATCCTTCTAACTTGGAGCTGCATGAATATCACAGCATTACAACAATTGCTTTAATACGGGAAATACCAGGGTAAGATTAAAAGTTAATGCTATGCAAATCTTCCATTCCA
This sequence comes from Glandiceps talaboti, assembly GCF_964340395.1. Taxonomy (NCBI): domain Eukaryota; kingdom Metazoa; phylum Hemichordata; class Enteropneusta; family Spengelidae; genus Glandiceps; species Glandiceps talaboti. The sequence goes on along the minus strand of NC_135556.1, from coordinate 4,795,340 downwards.
AAGTTCGTTTTGGATAAATATGAAACTATTGATTAACGAGAAAACGCAAAACCAGTTATTATTAAAGTGTTATAAATTAACTTCATTTTCATAATGAACGAGTTAGGCAGTGATTTCAATGCTCAAACCTAGAGTAGTTTGGAATTGTAAAACCATTCAACCGCTATAGAAATGACTCAGCTAGTTACGTGAATGTGATATAATCAACACATTGAACACACATCAACAACTTGCAGATCGAGTGCTTCGTTGTATTATATTTTGGTTGTATTATTGTGTTATTCTCAGCAATGTGGGTTGATATTGATTTATATTTATATTTTACTACTAACAGTTTATTGCTAAATAAATCTTACCATGTAATCTAATTAGTTTAATGAATTCTTGTCCTATCTAGAAGAATAATTGTGTGTGGGTGTTCTGGTGTGAGATGAAGGTTTTCGTAGAAATACCAGCTATTAATATATACAACATATCTCCTCAAATTTACCGTTGAGACATACCATATTGGGTTATGTTTTATTGAACACGTGATTTCTTATCTTACTAAATTAGCATAATATTGTTTAAATGACCCTATGCCTTGTTTCTTTTGTATCACGTGTCTCTACAAATCGTACAAATATGTAAATCAAGAATAATGATATGCCTAATAGTAGCCATTTTCTTTCAAAACAACGTCACCTGTAATAATTAAGTTTTTTTTTTTTTTAAAAGCAGACATTTCAAATTTATTTTGAACATTGATACGTATTGTAGCTGTGCCCTGCCCGCTGTGTGCAGGTTATTTTTAGTACACTCAGTGCACGTTCAACATATATTGAACAGCGCCCGCACTCGTTGATAAAGATTACCATTCACGGGAGAAACTACAAAGATAGTCCAACTGGCATTGCACATCCCACTTGACTAGAAAATTAGATCTAAAATCAAAAGAAAGACCAGGTTATGGAGAAATTATTTACAAACCCGAGATCAAGAAGTTTATAAGGAATACTGTAAACTAAGAAACCAGACGAGAAGAATGACCAGGAAAGCAGTCAAAACATATGAGAGCAGTTTAGCTAAACAAGTTGGACAAAACCCTAAGAATTTCTGCAACTACGTCAGTAGTAAAACGAAAGTCAAAAGCGGAATACCACACCTATCCAAAAGTGGTGATGAAAAAGGCAAAGATTTGACTTCTGACGATGTTGAGAAAGCTGAGGTGCTGGCAGATTTGTTCTCGACGGTATTTACAAGAGAACCAGCTGGTACTTGGACTCCACCAAAGTTCACTGAACCCACTTCAGTAATGGCATTTGACCTTACTGAAGCAGATGTGATGAAACTACAGAGAATATCACCTTTAATTTGAACTATTGTTTCATCTACTGGAAACATACACACATATTTACATGCTAGATCAAGCAACAAGTATACACAAGAAAGTTATAAATGCAATGCCAAGAACATTGTGAAATATATCTCTAATAATTACTTTTTACATTACATTACTAAATAGTCTGATTAAAAAGTGGAGAAAGCAACTTGATTGATCGATCGATTGATTGATTGATTGATTGATTGATTGATTGATTGATTGATTGATTGATTGATTGATTGATTGATTGATATAATTTTTAAGATACTATCTTATATGCTAATCACGCCACAAAATCTTGACCAAACTTTGTATCTAATACTCAAACAAGCAAGTAGCAATATCACACAAATATCGAGAGAAGAAGTTTGGAAATATAAATAAGTTTTGTAGCTAGACCTGTATAGGATATTATCTATCGTGGTTGACTGAGAATATTAACAGCACCATATAGTAAACCTTGCACAAGACTTCAAAACTTTTGGATTACTAGGCTCAAGGTATTGAGTTATACAAAATCTATCGTATTTTAATGTATGTACTCTATAGGTTGACACAATCATACAATATTAGTACAAGGAAAATAGAGCAATCATCTTTGATGGTAGAATGTTATCTACAACAGACTGATATAGGAGAAAGTTTTAAATACATTTTATATGATTTGTACATTAATACTCTTGATTTTTGAAGCGATGTATCAACACATCGTAATTCTAGAGCTCGACTCTACATCTATTTCAACCATGCCCTGATATGATGAGATACATTCAACTTACAATGTTCACATACAATATTAACACCACACAATGTCTCATAATATCAACACTATTTCCATCTAAGGGCAATGTAAGTACAGTATACATTTTACCAAGGTTCCCAACCTAAAATACACTGGGTAAAGTGTTCTAGATCCTATCTCTATAGCTATATACATTTATGATAGTATTTATATTTAAAACTAAGTACAAACATTGAGTAGAATACAAGATTTACAAATAATGCACTGGTTTATTAGCCCACAACTTAGTTTTTTCCTGTTTACTTTAATATTGTATGAAAACCTTACCATATTACATAGCCCTGTTAAAGTACAATTTCACCATGCCAGCTTGCCTTCTTTTTATTTCCCTTCAATTGTGATTGTACCTGTGTATTGTAACGGAGTGTTTTTGCCACAATTTCAGGAGCCCAGATATTGTATTTCTTATAAACTCACAGGTTGGACTCGATTAGTTGATAGTCAACTACATCTAATCCCCTTTTTCCTGGCATCATGTAATCATTTACCATTGCAATGTGTCCTTATATATCTATATTTCTGGGAATGAATGAATGAATGAATGAATGAATGAATGAATGAATGAATGAATGAACAAACGAATGAATGAATGAATGAATGAATGAATCAACGAATGAATCAATGAATCAATGAATGAATAAAATAAATCAATGAATACTGAATGAATAAATGAATGGATGGATGGATGGATGGATGGATGGATGGATAAATGAATGAAAGAATGAATCAATGAATAAAATGAATGAATGAATGAAAGAATGAATGAATGAATGAATGAATGAATCAATCAATCAATCAATCAATCAATCAATCAATAAAATGAATCAATGAATAAAGAATGAATGAATGAATGAATGAATGAATGAATGAATGAATGAATGAATGAATGAATGAATGAATGAATGAATGAATCAACGAATGAATCAATGGATGAATGGATGGATGGATGGATGGACGGATGGATGGATGGACTGATGTATGGATGGATGGATGGATGGATTGATGAATGAATGAATGAACAAACGAATGAATGAATCAAGCAATGAATGAATAAAATAAATCAATGAACAAAGAATGAATGAAAGAATGAATGAATGAATAAAATGAATAAGTGAATCAATCAATCAATCAATCAATCAAACAATTTATATAGCGCCTGAATCCATTACTCAGAATGTTCAAAGGCACTTTACAGGACACTAAAAAGAGTTCTTATCAAAATGCTCTCATAAAAAGATGAGTCTTAATGTCTTTCCTGAACTTGTCCAGGGTTGGTGATTGACGCAGAGCAACCGGAAGACTGTTCCATAATTGCGGGGCAGCGCGTGAAAAAGCACGTTCACCATAGGATTTAAGTTTGCAGGGTGGGATGTGTAATAGACCTTTGTTGTTGGAGCGAAGTACACGTGGAGCATGCTTATAACTGATCAGATCCGATATGTAACTAGGTGCAGCATTGTTGAGAGCTTTGTAGGTCATCAAGAGTATTTTGTAATGTATTCTATCTGTAGTAGACTGGTAGCCAATGTAGATCTTTGAGAACTGGGGAGATATGGTCTGATTTCTTGCGGCGTGAAACAATTCTGGCCGCTGTATTTTGAGCATGTTGTAGATGAGTAATGTCTTTAGATGCTAAACCATATAAGAGTCCATTACAGTAATCCAGTTTGCATGAGACAAGAGCATGGACTAGATTTTCACATGCTTCACTTGTCAGATAGCGACGAATGAGACCAATTTTTCGAAGATTGTAATAGATCGAATTGCATGTTATGGTAATGTGCTTCCTAAGAGTGTGTTTATCATCGAAGGTTACACCAATATTGCGTGCATAGTTAACCAAGTCAACAGAACATGATCCAATGTTTATACTGTCAATGGGACGGGGTATGCGCATAAACTGAGACCTAATGAGTAGTACCTCAGTTTTACCATCATTTAGTTGAAGTTTGTTTTGTGTCATCCATGATTTTATGTCCAGTGAATGAAGTGAATGAATGAATGAATGAATGAATGAATCAACGAATGAATCAATGGATGAATGGATGGATGGATGGATGGATGGATGGACGGATGGATGGATGGACTGATGTATGGATGGATGGATGGATGGATGGATGAATGAATGAATGAATGAATGAATGAACAAACAAACAAACGAATGAATGAATCAATCAATCAATTAATCAACGAATGAATCAATGAATCAATGAATGAATAAAATAAATCAATGAATAAAGAATGAATGAATGCATGAATGAATGGATGGATGGATAAATGAATGAAAGAATGAATCAATGAATAAAATGAATGAATGAATGAATGAATCAATGAATGAATCAATTAATCAATGAATACAATGAATCAATGAATAAAGAATGAATGAATGAATGAATGAATGAATGGATGAATGAATGGATGAATGGATGAATGAATTAATGAATGGATGGATGGATGGATGGATGGATGGACTGATGTATGGATGGATGGATGAATGAATGAATGAATGAATGAATGAATGAACAAACCCAATTTAACTAACAGCATATCTCTCTGCTGTACTCAGCCAACATACAGGACCAATTATATTACATTTTATAAAATATCTATTCATTGTTGTTTCCTTACATTGTTATATTTGAGACTTCTGTGGCTGTGAAAACATTACACATGGACTTGATGATTTTAATGGCTTGAATTATTTATTTTCTAACTGATAAACAACATTTCAACTTGACTACTTCTACAGTTGTCTGAGGGTGTGTATTAAATGTCATGTCACATGAGTGAAACATCAAGCCTACATCCATTTTAGCTGTACTCTCTAGTGCCAAGATTATGAAGCACTGTGACAATAATTTGACAAGAATTTCATATGAGAATAAAATAACCAAGTTGTGCAGTATAATTTTTGGAATTGTACATGAAATGGAAACAACAGTGTATTACTAGTTATATTTATGACAATTTGCCATCACTTTACGACAATTGTTTTCAAAATACAAACTAGTATATCTTGTCCCAAGCACAAAACATCATTTGTATATATTCCTCAAGTTAACGTTTCTAACTATTTGAAGCAAACTGTAATGTTTTTATCAAATTTGGGATCATCTCTAACTATAGTATAAAGGGTACCTACATTAACAGATCAATATGGGGGAAGGGGGAAGGTTCAGTTGGGTTTTTCAAAAAAGTTATTTTAATACACATACTAGCTTTGTTGATGAAAACAGTGTACAATACATACACATTTTCACAATTAAGATCATTAGTTGAGGTCATGTTCAACATACTAGACATAGAAGCCATTTTGACCATGTTTAGCGTACACACCATATCGATAATGTTTAACATAATATCTGCAGCCATTTTGATCATGTTTGACAAATGCATCAACCATATATAGGAAATGTTTAACACTATATGTGTAGCCATTTTGGATCATATCATAAAGCATACACAAGTCGTTTTTGAAAATTGTTGAAAATTATATCTAGTCTTTTTCCTGTTTAACATATATATCAACACATTTTAATGTTGAATATGTTGTAAGCATTCATTTCTAACATAGTATCAGTCATTCTGGGAAGGTTGAACATATGTTTGCAGCTATTTTGATCATGTTTTGACAAATGAATCAGCAGCTCTGTTTGTCTATCTTGATTTTCTTTTAAAAATATAACATTTGCAGTCATTTTCATAATGTTTGACATATTAAAAACATCAGGCATTTCAGTATTAGTTATGTTAAACATAATATATGTATCCATTTTAATCATATTTTGGATATATGAAACATAACAACGGCAACCATTTTTATCATATTAGAATAAAAATTGATACTGGATCAACTATGTAGATTCATGTTCATGTGCATCAGACATTTTGTTACTGTAAAATATAAAGTGGTGAGACATCCTACGCACCCCCCCCACCCCATCTTTCCTTTTTATTCCAATGCTTCAATCTCCCTTATAATATGTAGGACTTCTGAACAAGATTAATGACGTGGATATCTTCTTACAGAACATGGTTAATAAACACACACAAAACCATGGTAACCAGCTGGTTTGGGGGAAGTTTATGTATTTTTTATTTCTAATACGGAAATGTGCACGTAAATAATAGTTTTGGCAAACTGTTATCTTCCAGTTGGACAAGTAAACATTGTCATAATGTAAATGATACATAATTCACAATTCAAATGAAAAAATAAATGCACGAAAAAGTATTTGGGAGTATACAGTATATAAACTCAGAACATGATCATCACTTGAAGTTTGGGACTGGAATTGGGAATTGCGCCCTCAGTGTTCATTATTATGATTATTCCTGTTGTTTTCACTATTCTAATGTTTCATCACCTGCTTTCATTGCATGCATAATAGTATTTCACTGGCATGTCAGACAGCAGACTAATGAAGTCAAGTTTTGATTCAACTTTAATATGCATTTTGAAAGCAAGTAGGGGAATACCTGAAAAAATGTTTTTTGGTCCATCTTGACAATTTCTCAGACTAATCAAAATACATTTAAATATCCACAACGTTGTTCAAACTTTTATCATTGTCAACTTTCTTCTCATTTGAGTAAAAGAAATTGTTCTCCAAGTTTCAAAACTTCAATGTAGATGGTTACCATACAAGGTGAAGTGTAATGAAAAGAGATGTAAACTACACATGTAATCAAAGGTTTAAACCAGTCCTTTCTGATAACCATTGCCATTCTTAATTCCCATTTACTTTGTTTCTAGTTTACCAGTTGTAGACCATTTGACTTTAATTATTCTTTGACAGTGCTACAGGGAGGCAACTGATCAGTCTAAGTAAATGTCTGTACTGATGATAAATAAAACACTGCCTTACTCTTGGCATGTCTGATACAATGTATATTATATCAAAACGGATTTCTTGTCATGATCCGTGGTCCCATGATGGGACTCCATCAAAGAGAATCCGCTGGTAAAACTGCTGTTCAGATGGATCTCAAGGGAATAAATGTGGTCATGGTTGTAATATCAGTAAAACACTCAAGCAGATCAAAATTTCATCACTTCAACTAAATCCCCCATGAGTAGTGATTTTTATAAACTCTCATCATGTCTACACTACACTGAATTTTTAATACTGATGTCAAATCTAGTTTTCAAAGTTCAACGAACCTATGACATATATCGCATGAACATTTGCTATGGCAACTATTGCTATAGCAACTATAGGTGATCTTAAATGACATGGACACCGGGATGAGCACAATTCTATGTTTCAGTCAGTTTCACAAACTGATCTAAAACTTAATTCAGAATTCTAAAATTCCCTTCAAAAATGACCATGACAAACTTCTATATCATCTAATTCTCTGATATATATGTATATATTGTACATTTAAATATTACAATTTCTAGACACAAAGACTTTCATACTAACTGGTACAAGTCAAGAAATATAGAAACAATTCAAGACAACATAGGAAAGACCAATTTTGGTCTAGAAGCTCTCCTTTGTAATGATTCAGTATAAAGCTAACTGTGGGTTTGTTTTGTGTCACTGTTTATAGGGCTGCAAGCAACGTGGTATATTGCAATATTACAAATAGCGTCAATAGGTAGGTTACCCTACATTATTCACTTGACCACAATTTGTCTAAACTGAGAACTACTTTTTGAGAAAATAAACAAAACATATATCCATACACAAATAAGCGACATACTCTTTAGGTAGTCCACAATGTCGGTGTTTTTTTTCACCTGGTAACAGTTTAAACACTATTTAAACAGAAAATTCTTTCTTGGAAAAAACACATATCCATACACAAATAAGCCAGATACAGTGTAAATTAATTGTGAACAACAACACATCTATGGCCAACTTTAGCTTGTGTGTGTTCTCTTCATCAGCATCAGCTTTGTTCAAGATGGCATTCTTGAATTCACCCATTACTACTTCCTCGGCCTTCTCTCCACTATCTGTTGTCATTATCTCACAGCCATCACCACCATGTCGTTTTGAATGACGTCATTATCCCAGAGTCATCACCACCAAGTCATTTAGAATGACGTCATTATCTCACGGTCATCACCACCATGTCGTTTTTAATAACGTCATTATCTCAGAGCCACCACCACCATGTCGTTTGGAATAACGTCATTATCTCTGAGTCATCACCACCATGTCGTTTTGAATGACGTCATTATCTCTGAATTATCACCACCATGTCGTTTGGAATGACGTCATTATCTCAGAGCCACCACCACGTCGTTTTGAATGACGTCATTATCTCAGAATCATCACCACCATGAAATGTCGTTTTGTATGACGTCTTGAAACTTTGAATTTGAAAGACCACTCAGTTGTTTATTACACACACATACTGAAATATCGCCCTCTGTAGAGGACAATGGAACAATTCTTTGTGTATTTTCATTGGTTACAACATTGTTAAAGTTCCAAATTTCAAAAGAATTTACAACAGCAACAAGTGACTACGGTATTTGATGTTGAACTTTCCGTCATTCTACATAATTAGGATATGAATATGCATACAAACAAATAGTTCAATTTTATCAAATCTTATACAATTGTAATCTACATTCAAAGGAGTGAAGGGCATGTATTTAGATTCACTATTCTGTGCAATCTTCCCCACTATCTTCTCCATTTCAATTTTACTTTTTCCCCGACTTTTATTAGACTGTTTCTGTTTTTCTAAGATGAACTGTTCTCGCTGTGATATATCTTGCAACTTTTGTCCAACGGTCTTTCCTCTTAAAATGACAGCTTTTCTTTCATCTTCTAGTTTTTCTTTCAAGTTCAGATATTCTACCATGTTTTCAATCATTGCTCTTGTTTCATCATCCAAGGAAGTTCTATCCAATAGAAGTTCTTTCCCTGTTGTTTCCAAGGATTCTTTTGACGACGGCTCTAAATTGTTGAAGCTTCTTTAGTTCCATCTGTTTTATCACATATTTCTCATTCATTTGTGTTGACGTATAAGTTGTCAGATTTTTATTCCCTTCAATTAACTTCCTATGCATTTCATCATTTTCCTGTTTCACCTTTGTAATGTTGACTTCTTTTTCTCTGAGTTCATTTTCCTTTTCTGTCATTTCTCTGTCATTCTTCTCTTGATTGTTTATTTTTCAGTCATTTTCTTGGCTAGTTCTCTCTCTCTTGTCTTCATCAGATCCAAACGTGACAGACGTTCACGTTCTTGTATTTGCATTTTACTTTGGACAGATGTCAGTTTTCTATTCCCATAAGAATTACTTTCTACTCGTCAATAACATCTTCCACCATAACCATTTCCATAATTTTGTTCTCAATTGCTGAAGTTTCGCTTCCACTTTCTGTTCCCTCTGGTCCAAATCAGATTGTTTTTCTTTCAATGTAGCTTCCTTGCAAGCCAAAGTCTTCACTTATCAAGTTCTTCAGCCTTTTCCTCCCTCTTTACAAACATTAACTCTTTTTCGTTCAGCCTCCTTTCTGTCTTATCAATATTTTGTCTTTGTGCATTTTCCGCGAGTAACAGTAGTCTTGAAAGTCTCCTTCACTTGAAGATAGCAAGTCGCAATAATGTCAGAGAGTGAAACTCTAAAAAAAACCCGGAAAAAGTCGTTCAACATGAGGTCGCCTGCTATGCTGCATGCATGCAGTGACTCCAAAGATGCGCTCGATCCCGTCTACATCTTGTTCCTTATATTAAAACAATTACTGATAAAACGGCAGATCTCTTTTTGGAATATTTGGTGGCCCTGAAAAACTATTAAACTAGGTACGCAGTTTAAGATCCACTCTTTGAAGATCCACTTTCAATTGTGTTCGAAATTGTCTTTGGTTAAAATGTTGTTTGATATAATTATCTCATTGCACTGACTAACACTAGCGTTAACGTTATTCCGCATTTCATTTTAAAGCGACAATTTGCTATGGAAAGAATGGCCCTGAATTTGTAAACAGAGCTGTACCTTCGACTTCAAAATCCAAACTTCAATTTCCATTATAATGACAAGGAGAATCCACTGAGTTCACTTGGATTCCAACATAAAGGAGGGCCATAAACGTTTAGGGAGTTGGGTAAAGAAAATGCTTAATAATATTTTGTTGTGTTACTTATTTGAGAAAGCACCATCCAATTTTTGTTATTTAAAAGTTTTTTTTTGTTTTACTTAGAATTTCACCCCTTTTCGGTAACTACTTTGAAAGATACGACATTAGGCCAGAAAAAAATGAAAAAGCTGTTCAACCTACCCATATATCTTTTTGGTGATGGGCAATATATCCTCATGCGGGCTTCGCATGTCAGTAAAATACACACTTTGTTTCGAAATTAAGGATATTTCTTTATATTTTCTGAATAGTACATGTTACAATATACATTTGAGTCTATCCAAATTATATAATATCTTTTACAGTGGTTTACTTGGCGCTGATGATGCATACAAGCATGAATTGAGATTAAATTAAGCTGTTGCATATCCAATGTGCACTAAAAAGAATTGAGCAAAGGTTTACGACCATGGAAGTAAAGCTAGAGAGAGAGAGAGAGAGAGAGAGAGAGAGAGAGAGAGAGAGAGAGAGAGAGAGAGAGAGAGAGAGAGAGAGAGAGAGAGAGAGAGAGAGAGAGAGAGAGAGAGAGAGAGAGAGAGAGAGAGAGAGAGAGAGAGAGAGAGAGAGAGAGAGAGAGAGAGAGAGAGAGAGAGAGAGAGAGAGAGAGAGACAGACAGACAGACAGACAGACAGACAGACAGACAGACAGACAGACAGACAGAGGCAGGCAGGGAGGGAGAGAGAGACAGACAGAGAGAGAGACAGACAGACAGACAGACAGACAGACAGACAGACTGAGGCAGGCAGGCAGGCAGACAAACAGACAGACAGTAAGACAGTAAGACTGACAGATTTCGTTTTTCGCCTCTTAAGTTTAATCGTATTCGTTCTTCCTGGTCTTTGACAACAGCTTGATTATGTCTTAGTTACAGAAATGGATGTACAGATGTGGATGATACATGAAGACTAGACATTTACTTTTATAACTGTAAACGTGATGAGAGATTGTACTGTTTTGTAAACAAATACAAAATAAGTGAATTTAGTATTGAACAAATATATAATTTTTGAAAAGAGTTTTCTATCTTACCTTTAGTACATGTTGTCAACATTGTCAAAGAGACTCGTCTTATTATCAAGGTAATATAAGTGGATATACACAACATATAAGTTTACTATCACTGCACAAACAGTCAACATTCCCACGTTCTATTTCCACTGACAACTATCGCTTGTGTGCGTAGTAACTATGCTCGAACTTCTGACAGTCTCGTAGAATAGCGCGAGTTCACGCGAGTTTCCATTCGAACACACCTGGGCAACGCTCCGTGGCCGTGGGAACTATGGATTTGGCACGCACAAATCCACGTGTACATTCTCTAGAATCGGATACACTCACTCTTCCAGCGCCACCTTTACAACATTTTAATTTTCAAATGATTAAAAGTTGGTGAAAGATGTGACAGGTGCAGCCAAAGAAGCAGTTCGTGTAAACAGCTATTCGTACACGAATTTTTTATTTTGGTCATTGAGAAGGGAACACAGTCAGTATTTCAGTAGGCAAAACGTATTTCAAAAGACTGTAGGCAAGGGGAGTAAAGCTACCGACAATGCAGCAGTTCTATGCGGAATGATGAGGGGGGGGGGAGCAATGTGGAGAACTAAAATTCAAATTAACATTTCAAACATTTTAACAAAATACATTTTAAAAAAACAACAATAAAAAACTCAACTTGAAACATTTTACCATCATTATATGTGGCTCGTTTTACCTCCTTGTCCAATCATTATTTTTTTAAAAATCGACCTTTACCTACCAATGTAATGGTCTATGTTGCCCCTTTGAACAGCCCTTTAATTTTGTTTGGCCGAATGCATATTTAAAAAAATATATATTCAGAAAACGTTTGAAATGTTTTATTTACATTTACAAAAATTATTGATCCGATAACATCACACCACGAACGTTCATGACGATTAGTTGACATTTTTTACAATATCATCCAAGTTACAGAAGATGGATGATATTCAATTTTCTGTTCTTTATTTCTGGAATGTCCTGTTTCCACTCCGAAACACAGTGACTTTATTTAATAATCATGCGTGACTTTAACTGATGAAAGGTGTGATTTCATTAATTTGGTGAAATAGTTTTAAAGTCTTTCCCGCCATTTATGAAAACCATTACCAACTTATCCCACGATCATTGAACGATAAGATACCGTAACGACATGGAAAGACTAGTGGTCGAGGCTTGAACAGAATCCCTAGCATCTTTTTTTTGGTCCTGTTTTGAGGGCTAAGAAAATATACAAACATTTTACACTAACAAGGATGCCCTCACCCGCAGTGACAATGTCAATTGAAATAGGTATATACAAGACAGACGATGACTTGTATATATAAGTCTTGCATAATGAAAGTTGAAAAGCAACAAAGCAAAAAGGGTGTTACTACTTATGCCTCATGCAGTGTTCGGGATTTGAGAAGGGTGGACGCAATTCGTCATGGATTATGTATGTACACGTTTTAGCTATAGATGTATATGTTATTACAGTATTCAGGTGAACTCTCCCTGTTTTAGCTGTAAATGTATATATGTATGTACAGTATTCCAGTGAACACTCCAGGCGCTAGCTGTATGTGTATATGTTATGTACAGTATTCTAGTGAACACTCCCTGTTTTATCTGTAAATGTATGCATGTTAATGTTATGTACAGTCTTCAGGTGAACACTCCCTGTTTTGGCTGCAAATGTATATGTTATGTACAATATTCCAGTGAACACTCCCCGTGCTAGCTGTATATTTATATGTACAGACTTCCGATGAACACTCCCTGTTTTAGCTGTAATTACGCCATGGCATGAATCTATATAAGTGTGGTGACCTCAAGTGTGGACTTAATCTTGAGACTAGGCCAATGTTTACATTTGTATAGGGAGCTTGACAGGCTGGCGACAAAGCACTGTCGAAGTTGATGGAATTTTGATTAAATCTGTTCTCATAATAATACGCCATCAAATCAACCGGCAATATTAAAGTGCCCTTAGGAAAAGTCAGACCTTTGTTTATGTACTTCCTTCATCCATACCAATCTAATCATCATTCAATTATACCCAGGACGAGTCACCAAGTATTCAGGAAATACACTCATACATAATGTTCTACAAATACTACTCAAGTCTGTTTTCATTTTGATGTAGTTTTCATCTGACTACAATGCTTTCTAACATTACCTTCTTGATAAAGAACTAGTGTATAGAAATGCACATCATTAGAACCAATGTCTACAGTCCTTGTATAAAAGTCTCGTGTTGAAGGTTCATGTCAAACTTGAAAGGCAGATATATTAACAACTAATTAATGTATGTCCATGTTTATTAGTCAGTCAGTCAGTCTGTCATTCACTCATTCTGTTACTCAATACATACATACATACATACATACATACATACATACATACATACATACATATATACATATATACATACATACATACATACATACACATACACATACATACATACATACATACATACATACATACATACATACATACATACACACACATACACACATACATACATACATACATACATACATACATACTTACATACATGTATACATACATACATACATACATACATACATACATACATACATACATGTAAATTATGTATATATACTTGATACACACACACACACACACACACACACACACACATATATATATATATATATTATATATATATATATATATATATATATATATATATATATATATATATATACTAGTATATATATACATATATATTCAAGGTTTATTTGTTCGCAAAGGATGTTGGCTAACATTGTGTAACAAGATAGTTGGAAGAATCTACTTCTTATGGGGGTTTTCTGATGTGATTGGCGAGGTAGAATTTATTCTCAGAGGGACATTTCGAAACCAACGAAAGATCCTTTGTTGAGTAATTTGCTTTTATCAGTATTGATTATACAAAGTCTGTCTGTCAGTTACACACAGATTACAACAACACAAACACCGTTTTGTCTAATTAGTGTAAGCCGCTAACTTGGAGATAATAGCCCAATTAGCCCAATTAATGCAGTATGGTTGACTTTCTCTTTCAGACCCAAGTTGTATTTGGATAACTCCGTGCTGAATTGAAGTCTTGAGGAGGACACGACTTCTCAGTTAGACCATAGTACAGCTTTGAGTTGTTATTGTCGACACGGCAGCGCTGTATACAATATGTGTGGATAAACAATATCCATGCAACGGACATGAAATACTATCTCTACAGATATTAAGTTATGGCTTAGGACCTCCTCATATCTTGAATTAAAATTAGATGGATGGAATAGAGACTCGTTTGTAGCCTGACTTTTCATGTTTATCATCCTCGTAAATAATGGCTTGTTATGTGTATGATAAATCAATCGTCCGGGTCCACGTTCTCGGCGAAAAGAGAGCTATTAACCTCAGAGTTGCTGACTGGAATTAGTTCTGCTTTATATCATCACTAACTTAAAATTAATCGTGTTTGTAAACATTTTACCTGTTGACAAGCTAGGTGATTTAATTTAGTGCGGTCATGATCTGCACAACTCAATCACAATCATCACTAGATTTAAACAGAATGCCTTCCGTTTCTTTTCTTTCCTACACACAATAATTGTTGGAATGCAACCGGCCGGAGATATGCGATTAATTATGCTTGAAGTATGTACCAAATTTAATTGAATTTGGAGAATGCATTTTTATGATAGTCTAATTACTGAATGTCGTTAATTATGCAAATTACATTAAAACTGAAAGCTACATCACCAAGCTTTCAGAACATGTGTGATTATTTATGTTTGAAGTATGTACAAATTATATTGAATTTGAAGTATGCATTCTTAATATAGTCTAATTACTGATAATCATTAATTAATATAATCTTCTCTTGTGGAAGGTTGAACACAGCGTTTCATCTCTACAAGTAATGGATGAATCCAGGATCTGACGATAAACCACTTTAAACTTCGCTATGAAATAAGGAATAGAATTAATTGCAAAAACAAACAAACAGCAGTAGTCCTAGATTCTGAAATCGTTCCCTTATTTTCTAGTACATGGTAATATTCACGGCAAATGTTAAGAAGTGCATCTCGGGTAGGTCGATGATTTGCTCCCGTTATCACATCACGATATATATCTATGTAAAGTTTATTTCGCTTAAGGCCATACGATAACCGTAATATACGACATCAATTCGTAAAATTCGTAACTGACAAAGATGAATAGAGCGGTAAGCGACTGTGGACTAATGTACTGCGTTGAAATGCTTCTATTAGCTACAAATTACATCATGAATGGAACAATATATTTTTCTATGTCAATCAAATCATTTAAGTGTCAAATTTTCAAACATGTCACTGGTGTATTATTTTTATAAGATCTTTATATTTTGGTATTGGAAAGAGAAACTATGCTTCAAATAAATCCTCGAACAGAATTCAGAATTCGTATGATGAAAACAGCAAAAGCTTAAAGGGGTATAAGATGAGTTTGTACTTTTTGGGACGATATTTATATTGTGGTGTAGTATTCTACTTACTAAAGCAATCTTAATCATAACTTGCAATTAACTGAACTCACACCTGGTATCAAGATATGACACAATCGACCCGATGAAGTAATTTTTCATACGTATGAAAAATGTAGTTGAATTTTCATGACTTTTATATTTTGGTATTTGAAAGAGAAAGTATGCTTCAACTAATTCCTGAACAATTCATATGATGAAAAAATGAACAGCTTAAAGGGGTACA
Source organism: Glandiceps talaboti (assembly GCF_964340395.1). Lineage (NCBI taxonomy): Eukaryota > Metazoa > Hemichordata > Enteropneusta > Spengelidae > Glandiceps > Glandiceps talaboti. The sequence continues at coordinate 4,779,307 of NC_135556.1, read as the reverse complement.
ATCTGAGTTTATACTTTTTGGGGTGAGATAAAAATATCAGAGATTTATATTGCGTATGTTAAGCCAATTGAGACTATGAGACAGTCTAACAAAAACTACCTTATGTATTAAAGATAGGCTTCCTTGGTTAATTTGCTGCTAATGTTCAAAGATTCCATCGTTTAGATTAAAACAGAATATGAAAACGGAAAACAAACCAAAAACACAAACTTAGTTTACAAAGTGAAAATACTTACATAAATTCAACTTTGATTAAACTATTCTAGTGTAATATTAATGTCGATACATTCCTTCTATGATATTACTACGAGTGACTTTTAAATACGCAGAAAAACCTCGCCCCCAAAAGTATAAACCCAGCTTGTGCCTTTAATATCATGTTGACCATTTGTTTCACTGAACTCAGGCCTGAAGTTCAACCTCGTACCAACATTAATAACCACATCGGTATTAAATGTAAAACTACCACTCAATGTCAAATCAACTCTCATTGCCAAACTACCTTAAAATATTACAGTCTCTTGTTTGTTTCATCAATGTATTTTTTATATTAATATAATACTCTGACAATTACACTGTGAACATCTTAAAACGAGCGCCAAAACTGAAAGGCTGATATCGAAAAGTATAATATTATAAAATATTCATGATGCCTCAAGACTTTAAGAAAACATTTATCTTTTCGAATTTATAGATCATTTTCGGATTGAGGCGTTTGCATATAAGAAGAAGGCCAGAGGTCTAGTTCAGATTAGTATTAAAATTTACTTACATTCAAAAGAGTGGCGTGATAGAGCTATTACGTGTACATAGAAAAGGGTGGTCCAAAAGAAAAGATTGGTCAAATTTGGTGGTCCACTGATAAGATAGCACTAATGTGAGAACATGAATTGAATCCTGGGCATTTCAGTATGCATTCTTATATATACACGTTCCAATAGTATAATCTCCTTATATGTATGTATGTATGTATGTATGTATGTATGTATGTATGTATGTATGTATGTATGTATGTATGTATGTATGTATGTATGTATGTATGTATGTGTGTGTGTGTGTGTGTGTGTGTGTATGTATGTATGTATGTATGTATGTGTGTGTGTGTGTGTATGTATGTATGTATGTATGTATGTATGTATGTATGTAATGTATGTATGTATGTATGTATGTATGTGTGTGTGTGTGTATGTATGTATGTATGTATGTATGTATGTAATGTATGTATGTATGTATGTATGTGTGTGTGTGTGTGTGTGTGTGTGTGTGTATGTATGTATGTATGTATGTATGTATGGATGTATGGATGTATGTATGTATGTATGTATGCATGCATGCATGCATGCATGCATGTATGTATGTATGTATGTGTGTGTGTGTGTGTGTGTGTGTGTGTGTGTGTATGTATGTATGTATGTATGTATGTATGTATGTATGTATGTATGTGTGTGTGTATGTGTATGTGTGTGTATATGTATGTGTATGTGTATGCATGCATGCATGCATACACACTAGTCATAGAAATTTAGTGTACGTCATGTACAACCGACATTTGTAATAATTGCCGAAATTTGTAATAAACCGAAATTTGTAATAAAATGACGAAATTTGTAATAACAAGTATGAGTCCAACTACATGCGAACACCAGTTGTTGTATACAGAAACAGGACGTGGAGGAAATACATGTATTGTAGTGGGTATAACAGAGAGCAAGCTCAAATTTCTGAAAAAATTGCATATTCTTTATTAGAAACTACACCTATAATTTCTAATTTCTAATTTCTAATAAAGAATATATAATTTTTCGGAAACTTGAGTTAGCTCTCTTGCATACCCACTACAAACTTGGATGTTCTGTATCAAGTGAACACTCGGGTATATATTCAATCCATACAGAAAGACAATGTTACAATAAGTCCATTCAAAACACACACAAAATCAATCAACAATGCCATGAATGTGTTAATGTACACTGTATCGAAATAATGCCATTAATGATCTTTATTAACATGTCAGCTTCAACCCAACCCCCGTTTACGCGACTCTCTCCACTAAGATTCAATTAACAATATTAATCAGATAACTTTTTTGTAACATACTGTTTAGAGATCTGAGCACAATACCGTTGCATTGCACCTAAGAAAAACGTAAGCGTTATACCAATCACCTAGCCAATCTAACGGAGAAGAGAAAGGAACAGTTAAAACGAAACATTCAAATATGCAGCAACAACACTGTGGATGTTCGTTGTCATCAAACATTTTGCACGTCAGCCAAAAGATTTGATTACCTAGATAAAAAGCAGTATTTAAAAAAAAAGAAAAACGTATTCGAATAGCATGTACAACAGGTGCCCATCCGATATAAATACTGAATTAAAACTTAGTCGGTTGTAGCAAAATTGTGTTAGAAAACTATTAAATATAAAGACTCATTTCATTACCAACAAAGCGATAAACTCTTCTGAGTTTTTTCCCTTTCAAAAATGGCTGGAAATATTAATTTGAATCTCTGAAATATATAGCCCTGGCGATGTAAACATATATCTTTGAAGCAGGCGAAATTTCACGACCGTGACATGCCTAGGCCATCAAATGAGTGAAAAAAGACGAATACAATTAGACTGAAGAGTTCTGGAGTTTAAGAAATCAGTTCTATCATCAAGGTTATTATATATATATATTCGACATAGCTTTAGATTTATTCAATAAACACAACCATATTGTGTTGGTTGGGATTAATCTCTTGTTTAAATTGAACGAAAATGTAACAACGCTGGAAAGTCAGAAATCAACCACTGGAAGTTGTGACGTCGTCTTCTAAATTGTGAAGTGTAACTATAGTAACGGGTATATCAGGTTTCTTTGCGAAAGCCCCTCTCTTTAGACTAGATGTGAAACGTGTTGTCTTCGTTTGAAAGGCTTGCGGCACCCTTGATATTTTTACATTAACGAATGATTCAGACCGGGATCGTTTTCGCCTAGGTCTTGGTGAACCATATTTTTCCTGTGATTCGTCAGCTTCACCGTCGAACTTTTCGTCGTCGCTGTCATGCCCAACATAAAAAGTTGCAATACGGCCTTCGTCCACATCTTTCGTCCATCCTGAAATACTTGTTAACGGTTTAACTTTCCCGCCACTATTTGGTCTATCCGACGGAGGGCGTTCTTGATAGATTCCGTGTCCGTAGGCAAGCTTCGGAACATCTAAAAAATGCCCAGTCGTTGTACTCCGAGACATGGCTTTTAGTCGTTCACTCTTATTTTCGGGTAACGAACCCGATCGTATTCGCACGGCACGTGATTGTCTGATCTGATTTGGGGGATATCCAACACTGACAGTCGACAAACCTCCAACACTTGGTATACGAGTCGATCGTGTCCTGTTATCACTGTTCAGTGATGATGCTGTTGAACTTGATCGTGACCGCCATGTAGGAATGTTGACGGCGCTCATTCGGCGACTTATGGTCTCGATTTCTTCGACACGGTTAGTGTGGCAATGGTTGTGCCGTATTTTGCGATATATACGCCGTATCGCTGAACGGAATTTTCTGTTTCCAAAGCCGTAGATAAGAGGATTCAGAGTTGATGACATCATAGCTAACCATGTTGCTATGGCAGCGATACGAGGCGCCAGAGTTGACGGAATGCCGCTGGCAACCAGAACCATATGGTGTAAGTTTATGATTACGTATGGCAACCAGCAAAAGAGGAAAACAAAGATCACCAAAAATAATCGCCTGGTTGCTCTTGATTTGGATTGAAGAATAGGACTTGTAGTCTCCTCAATACCAACTTCTCCTACGCTGCTCACAGATGCGTTATCAGAGTTCTGAGCACTGTCTCCGAAGTCGTAACTGATGACATCATGAGCTGCACTATCGGTTTCAAAAACTGATGATCTTTCTGTCGAGGCTGGGTATAAACTTTGTCGACTGGCACTAAGATGGATACGAACGTCCCGAATTCGACGTGCGTGTTGCCTGGCAACTCGAAGAATTCGTCCGTAGCAGAACAGAAGAATAAGTAGAGGAATAAGGAAACACGTAACTGCTATAAAGATCGTGTAACTTGGACTATACGTCCAGTCGACGGAACAGGCGAATCTGGCGGGAATATAATCATATTTGCCCCAACCAAGTAGTGGCACACAACTACAGACAAGAGCTTGAAACCAGGTCCACATCAACACAACTATTGCCTGGCGACGGTGTTCAGATGATGCGTAGTATAGACACTCAATGATGGCCTTGTATCTGTCTATTGCCATGGCGACCAAGGAGATGATAGAATTGACGCAACAGAGTAATGTCAAAAAACCCAGCACTTGACAGATTTCCTGAAAAAACAACAATTACACACGTGATTGTGATTAGAATTAGAGATGCTGAAAAACCTTTCAGGACTAGAGCAACTATATTATATAAAGCGCTTTTACAATTTCATAACTTTTACAAGTTTTGGCATTTCATTTAATCCACAATCTAATCGTGTTTAAGAGATGAATTGTGCACATACATACATGCACATACATACACACACATGTATGCATACATACATACATACATACACACATACACACATACATACATACATACATACATACATACATACATACACACACATACACATACATACACACACATATATACATACATACATTTGTCTTTATCTGTCCAGTTACTCGCTACTCAAGCCTCTACTACATTCATGCCCCATCCCCAGTATGAGTTCATTGTATTTGCGTTAAAAGACACTATCTGTGAGTGTGTTGTTTCAAGGATTAGGTGATCAGTTAAATGTCACTCCTGATATCTGATGCCTATACTTAAAGCATACATAATGTATGTTTCCTCAAAGTACCGCTCCAAATTCATTCTTGGGAACAAAAATATTTTTTCCTCTCCCGAAGAAGTGAGATAATGGCAAAGTGTCATTTAAACATCCTTGTTAAATGAACGTTTCCCAAAACATCCGATGCCATGGCAACTGCCAACACGTGCTTGACGCGTGATTGACGAATCGTTCTATAATTTTCATTTCACTCATAATAGATTTTGAGGAGATTTGACGGTTTGTGTTCATATTGATTTCAACCTATCTCGATTAACTTTTACAACTGAGTGAATGTAGTCAACACATCATTGATATTAGTTTCCGTAAAGTCATACCTTATTACAATGTAAAAGTGTATTGAGTATGAAGATATCGATAGCAAAGATATTTGTTGTTATTCATTTCAAAACCTTCACGACCAACTACACCGTGCAAATCAATCATTATAATTATAGTTATGGGAAAACAAGAAAATTAGGGTGGACGATATTATTATGCATGGGATATGGAGCGACACACTGGAATCAATGCACGTCGTTTAAAAAGACACTAGATAAAAAAAGATATTATGCTATTGACAATCAATTAAAACAAATGATGTTCTTGGCTACGGCAGGTTTCATGAATGTTAGTCTTTCTAGCAAATATCAGGGGTAAATTAAAAGTATCATGTACGTTGAAATGTTTGCGAGAGTAAGAAAGTATGACAGCAGCTCCATCTGAATCCACATTACATCTGAAAAACATCCTGCTCTATTTCGAGCATATATATATAATTCATATTGTGGATGTGTGGATTATACATAGATTTCAGCAAACTATAAAACCATATTTGCTCTACTGTTAATACTTGGTTTCACAATGAAAGCTATCATTCAACCCTGGACACAACTCATTCAGTGCTAATTACTTGATATGCCCATATGGCCATAAAATAACTATAATACTCTCCAACAGTGGTTATGTGCAGCTCTCACATTGATAGGTTGCCAAGTATGCAATAGATATACTCTTTTATTACAGTAACTACAAAAGTGACAGAGAAATAGTAAATCAGTGGTCGTGATAATAACTGAGAGCAACTGGTTTCAAGTAATAAATTTATGGATATCCCCATAGTAAATAGTCATTCTATTCAAATGTCTCCCCCCCCTCTGTGTTAGAAACTCGAGCTGTCACCTTCGAGCTTGACCTTTGACCTTGATCTTTAAACTTGGTCTGTGAAGTCTTCAGATTATTACTACTGTAACAATAAATTGAAACATTTTCAATTGGGGAGAGATTAATACAGGTTAAAACTCTGATTCTTTACTAAGGCCTCTGACCTCCGAACCCCCGCCTCCTTCTAACTTTACATGTAATTGGCCAAAATTTCTTATTGTTTCAGATAGCACCATCAATTTCAAATCAATATGTAGTAGTATGTAGTGCTATGAATACAAAGCCAGTATGTAGTATGTAGTGCTATGAATACAAAGCCAGTATGTAGTAGTATGTAGTGCTATGGATACAAAGCCAGTATGTAGTATGTAGTGCTATGAATACAAAGCCAGTATGTAGTAATATGTAGTGCTATGAATACAAAACCAGTATGTAGTAGTATGTAGTGCTATGAATACATAGCCAGTATGTAGTGCTATGAATACATAGCCAGTATGTAGTGCTATGAATACAAAACCAGTATGTAGTAGTATGTAGTGCTATGAATACAAAGCCAGTATGTAGTAGTATGTAGTGCTATGAATACAAAGCCAGTATGTAGTAGTATATAGTGCTATGAATACAAAGCCAGTATGTAGTAGTATGTAGTGCTATGAATACAAAACCAGTATATAGTAGTATGTAGTGCTATGGATACAAAGCCAGTATGTAGTATGTAGTGCTATGAATACAAAACCAGTATGTAGTAGTATGTAGTGCTATGAATACAAAGCAAGTATGTAGTAGTATGTAGTGCTATGAATACAAAGCCAGTATGTAGTAGTATGTAGTGCTATGAATACAAAGCCAGTATGTATCTGTATCTGTATAGTTACGGTGTAGGTCCTGGGTAAGGAATAACACACCGGGGGAGAGTATTTAGTCAGAATGGTTTTTGACAGTGACTGCCATTTTAAAGGCGTCACAAGATTTAGCGCACACAGTACTATTGTCCAGATGGTTCCAGTCTACTAGTGTTTTTACAAAGAATGACTGTTTGTATTGAGCAGTTTTACAATTGTCAATTTCAAAGCACTTTGAGTTGTTAGTAACTCTTTGTTCAACAATGTTAGCTGAGATACAGTCGGCAAATTTCCTAGCTTTTATAGATCTTTTGGGTCTTATGGGTTTAAGATAGTCCGCTGGTTGAATTGCTGGTACTAGGCCCTCAACCACCCTGTATAGAAGAATTAGCCTGTTTGCTGTGCGTCTATCCTGGAGTGATGTAAGTTCGAGGCTTTTTACCATTTTGGTGACACACCCTTCGTCCCTACTCCTGTAGTTCCCTGTGATGAAACGTGCTGCTCTGCGCTGTACCTGTTCGAGTCGGTCAATGTTTTTATGTAAGTAAGGGTCCCAAACCACTGAACCATATTCTAGCATGGATCTTACTAGTGAGATGTAAGCTGTTTTCTTACATGACTGCGTACAGTGACGAAGGTTTCTTCTCAGAAACCCCAATGTAGAGTTTGCTTTCTTTGTGATATTTGCAATATGTGGAGTCCATTTCATGTCCTCTGACAAAGTGAGACCAAGATAAGGATTTTGTGTGACCTGCTGCAATATGTAGTTACTCAGTGTATAGAAATGAGAAGATTTATTTCGAAGAGACATGATGTAGCACTTTTTGGCATTAAAGCGCATCCCCCAAGTGGTGGCCCATATTTCCAGTTGATCTAAGTCTCTTTGCAGAGTGAAGTGATCCTGATAGGTCTTGATCTGTCTATACAATAGGCAGTCGTCAGCAAAGAGTCTAACATTTGATTTGACACACTCAGGTAAGTCATTATGTGGCACAAGAATAGTAACGGCCCAAGTACAGTGCCCTGGGGGACTATGTAGTAGTATGTAGTTCTATGCCATAAATACAAAGCCAGTATGTAGTAGTATGTAGTTCCATACCATAAATACAGAGCCAGTATGTAGTAGTATGTAGTTCCATACCATAAATACAAAGCCAGTATGTAGTAGTATGTAGTTCTATACCATAAATACAAAGCCAGTATGTAGTAGTATGTAGTCCCATACCATAAATACAAATCCAGTTTTTTAAAAAAGAAAAAAGCTTTTTTATTGACATTTTAATTATTTTGTTATTATTACAGCCTGCGATAGTACCAGCTATATGTATGGTTTTGTTATTATTACAGCCTGCGATAGTACCAGCTATATGTATGGTTTTGTTATTATTACAGCCTGCGATAGTACCAGCTATATGTATGGTTTTGTTATTATTACAGCCTGCGATAGTACCAGCTATATGTATGGTTTTGTTATTATTACAGCCTGTGATAGTACCAGCTATATGTATGGTTTTGTTATTATTACAGCCTGCGATAGTACCAGCTATATGTATGGTTTTGTTATTATTACAGCCTGCGATAGTACCAGCTATATGTATGGTTTTGTTATTATTACAGCCTGCGATAGTACCAGCTATATGTATGGTTTTGTTATTATTACAGCCTGCGATAGTACCAGCTATATGTATGGTTTTGTTATTATTACAGCCTGCGATAGTACCAGCAATATGTATGGTTTTGTTATTATTACAGCCTGCGATAGTACCAGCTATATGTATGGTTTTGTTATTATTACAGCCTGCGATAGTACCAGCAATATGTATGGTTTTGTTATTATTACAGCCTGCGATAGTACCAGCTATATGTATGGTTTTGTTATTATTACAGCCTGCGATAGTATCAGCAATATGTATGGTTTTGTTATTATTACAGCCTGCGATAGTACCAGCAATATGTATGGTTTTGTTATTATTACAGCCTGCGATAGTACCAGCAATATGTATGGTTTTGTTATTATTACAGCCTGCGATAGTATCAGCAATATGTATGGTTTTGTTATTATTACAGCCTGCGATAGTACCAGCTATATGTATGGTTTTGTTATTATTACAGCCTGCGATAGTACCAGCTATATGTATGGTTTTGTTATTATTACAGCCTGCGATAGTACCAGCAATATGTATGGTTTTGTTATTATTACAGCCTGCGATAGTACCAGCTATATGTATGATGCAATTGAACACTGAAACAAAAATATATTATACCATGATATGCACAGGCCAAGTTAGTCTATGAACAGAAAATATGGATTTTATACCCTGGTCATTCTACGCCAGGACAACCCGTGTCTACGTCACTAGTTCTGTAGTGCTAGAAATATTACTGTCAAAACTCGTAGTGACAAGGTCCCCCAGGTCACTCATATTTTCCTCAGACCACTATAGAAAATAGTAGTTTGAGGCTGAACGAAGAAATGAAATATTTGGGAATAAGATCTAATAAGTATTTCAGATATAAAACTGTATTATTTATGCCAGTAGAATTGTAGTATTAATGTCTACAATATCCCACATTATAACGTCCATCTATGTCAGGCAATTCCCAACATTAGAGCGATGAAGGGGATCACTGCAGTGACAAAAATCAGCCTGGAATTTATCGAGGTTTGTTCTCTACGTTATCACAGTACAAAGAAAATACATTAACTCTGACCCTAAGATTTAGTCATCGAAAAAAATAGGAGACCCTGCCGGATACCAGGCATATAAATAGCTTCTCAAAACACCGATTTTGTGTTTCCATGGAAACAAGGTTTTCTTCCTCTCATAATTCTGCTACTGGCCACGTTTTTTCTTTCAGATCCTATCTCTACTCGGCACTTTGAACTTGAAGTCATTGAATGCTTCACTTGAGAGGTCGATATTTAGCAATTACAGAAGCTGTGGATGCATCTTGGTTGGAATAGCTTTATACAAATATAATTGGACTGTTCGAGAAGGGTCTGTGTGAACTTGACATGATTATCATTTACAATATGTCATTTCTGATAATATTAAAGTATATGCTATTATACTAACTATACTGTACTCTACATGTAGTTGTATATTAAAGAACTCACATTTATTGTATTGCCATTACTGTGACAAATACATTCTAATTATATAGCGGTTTCCATGGATACGTGCATTACCTCTTTTATAGTTTTCTCTTTTTTCAATACCTCCAATTACGACGACTTTTGAACAAAATACACTTAGGGTAATTTCTCCACTTTTTATTGGACCCTAAGATATTTTGTTTTCAATGCATGGAGCAAATAAACAACACACACAGCGACAGACAGACAGACAGACAGACAGACAGACAGACAGACAGACGGACGGACGGACGGACGGACGGACGGACGGACGGACGGACGGACGGACAGACAGACAGACAGACAGACAGACAGACAGACAGACAGACAGACAGACAGACAGACAGACAGACAGACGTACACACACACATATACATACATACATACATACATACATACATCCATACATACATACATACATACATACATACATACACACACATACATAATACATACACGAACATACGTACGTACTTACGTACGTACGTACGTACGTACGTACATACATACATACATACATACATACATACATACATACATACATACATACATACATACATACACACACATGCATACATACATACATACATGCATACATACATTCATACATAAAATGCATAAAATGCATAAGGAACTTGTGAGACAGGCCGAATAAATAGATGTAATCCGACGTTTCGAATAAAAATTCTTTTTCAAGGTATTTATAGGCAAGACATATTAGGTCAACACCTGAATATATCTGAATGTTATGGAACTTTACATACATACACACACACGCGCGCGCGCGCGCACGCACGCAGACAGACGGACACACACATACATACGCACACGTACACGTACACGTACATGTACACGTACACGTACACACATACGCACACACATACACACGCGCGCGCACACACCGTGGCACACACACATATACAAACAAACAAACAAACAAACAAACAAACAAACAGACAAACAACAAACAGACACCAAATTAAAACACAATAACTAATGATGATAATTAGTGTCAGAATGAAAGTATCTGTTCTTTACCACCTAGTTATTCGTTTACAAATTAGTAAAACCGAATGTGTCACAGTCTAGTCCATGACAAATAGGTGACTTGGGTTACAAAAGTCAGTAAAGTAAAGGTTAGACCCATAAAACGTATGTATGTATGTATGTATGTATGTATGTATGTATGTATGCATGTATGTATGTGTGTGTGTGTGTATGTATGTATGTATGTATGTATGTATGTATTGTTATCATCAGTATGTACGTATTGTTATAGTCAACCTTTTCTAAACGTTGAATGTCAAAGAAGTGGACTGGAATTCAAATCCATTCTTTCCAAATGTAGGAAGCAGCTACTTATAATTGTACTCAACTATTTAAAAATATTGCTAACTGTTTTAAAAAGTAGTGCATGGTCCTGAGGGAATGACGTCACTTTGCTGGAGAGTCTGTTGAAGTACGCATCATAGAAAGCTGCTAAAATAAGTATCGTGCTTCAAAATCAGTGCATCGACGGAAACGAGGCCACAATCACGGCTGGGCGCACTTTCATGGTCTCACTTGGGGACTGTGTCCATGTGCTGGGTGATTACATTTCCTGTCCCCCTAGCAACTTTAAATAAAATCAGTCCAATGTGAGATAACGAGTTAAAAATAATCAGCTAGAAATTTCAAACAGCTGAGTATAGAAATAATTTGTTTTGAGATAGCCTTCGTTGTGACACAGCTGATACAAGTTATCGAGTCTAACAGCTACGTTTTGAATAAACATGACCTTTTGTATATTACAGTTGCATGGGGGAGGGGGAGGGGGTATCTATAAAAGACAA